>NW_017308835.1:102934-114193 GCF_000935625.1 Nanorana parkeri | reverse complement strand
TATATATATATCATTAATTAATTTTTTTCATTTTAAATTGCATTTCCACTTTTGCAGTTAAATTTGAGAAAATCCCTCTGTTTATGTGTACCTATTCACAAGGCATACCGAAAAAATATTTTTTATGAAAAAAATGTTTTGGATGTTTTGTTGCAGCAGGCAACATGGCCGATTTTAGATTTTAGGATTATATCAGCACCTTTACAGTTATTTGTCCTTGTAGAAAGACTTATGACTTAAATTAAAGGATTGTGTTACTTTTATCAATTTATTTAACATACAATATAGCAGCTCCTGACCCCTCACAGCCTCTCCTAACATTACAAAAGAAGGAGAAGCAAGTAGAGGCAAGTAGTAATTTTAACCCTCCAGAAGTCAGGAAATCAAAACCTAGGTAAAAGCAATTTAAACTGCATTTTTATTTTTTTTACTGTATGCTATGTGAATGTGAGCATTTAATAACTATAAAATAGGTGATATCCTAATTCGGCTGCAAAAGTGGTAATATCCTTTAAAGGTTGGCTTTCACTTTGTCACTTCAGGGCAAAGTGACATTAGCTTGCTAGCCCACACAGCAACCCACTCATACTGACCTTGAAGTGCTCCTTCTCAGCTGCTTTCTCCATTGCAGCCATTGGAAAATTGCAGGTGCTTCAAGGCATGGCGGAGTACAGTATGTGACCTGAGAGGCCTTTCACCAGGTCTGAATACTGTGACCTTATGGAAAGAGTGACATCATCAACCTTGTGTAACTTCTGGTTTCTTTCTTTCCATGAAGAATTTTTAATGGCAAACAGTGCAATTTTTAAATCAAATAAAGAAGAAAGAATAAAGTAAGTCACAAGAAGCATAAAATAACTTACATCAAACAAGAAACATGAAGCATAAAATAACTCACATCACTTGGTATTCATAGTTACCAACTTTCCCCTATTTCCTAGGACAGTAGTAGTTTTTTTATTACTTCTTGGATATATCTGGTCTTGGAATTGTCTTTGGATTTCAAAACTGATCATTTATTCAATACTGTATCATTCAGTGTGTTATGTAACCCTTGTATGCAATGTACCATGTCCCTTTTAAACATATGCAGAAAGTAGCCAAATGCACAATAAAATAATATTCCACTTTACGACATATCATTGTATGGTCTGTAGAGGCTCATCACCCTGCAAGACAGATATGCAATGTATCTGTTTATTCTTTGAAATTAGTAGTTACATACTCAATAAAGAGTATATTATATGCTACCACTACTATAAATACCTTAGCCTGTCCTCAGTTTAGGTTCCTGTGTGGTGATTCTTTTGTATTGTCCAATAAGTAAGTTGGGGGTTGTCAGGAACCTAGCTGCATTACACAGCTGAAGTGGAGAAAATGAAGGTCAGTCACATGGTTACGTTGCGTAGCAGGGGTGGCTTAATCACAGGCTAGCTAAACAGAAATACCACACTGCTTGAGCCTTCTGTCTTTCTTTATTTCAGATTTATGCTACACATTAGTCTACACTAATTAGGTACATGTGAGGATTGAAAGGCAGATAAACACTCTCCAAATGCTCAGTCAATTGGGACACTGTAGAAAATGGCTATAACCGGAAGGCCCTGAGACAGCTGAGAGATTTGGATGCTTATGTACATCTTAGCAGGCATCCCACTCAGGAATATCAGATACCAATTAATAGAATTATTGATGAAGTCCAAGCTTTGGGTCTGTTTTCCTTACAGTGGATTTTGTGCCACTCCCATTCTCCGCCATCTCCAAAAGGATTATTAGGGTATCATCCCCCCTGCAGGATGTCCCATCATGGCTGGGATTGGTTTCCTAAATTTTTTTTTTTATCAGAAATCAACTTTATTGTACATATGCCTGGTACAAGGGTATAAGGAGGCATTCGCCTCAACAGCAGGGCAACATCCCCAACACAAAACTGGGGTAGAAAATACATACATACATGGATCACAATGCACATAGTATGTAGATGGGGTAATTGCTTGGCTCAGCAAAATAATCAGCAGACTTGCCACAGTGACCTTCCACAGTATTATACGAGCAATAGAGTGTGTATAGAGAGCGTAGGCGGCACGAGGTAGAGTCAAACAAAAAACATATCATAGGCCTCGTGTGGCTTCTTGTACCATAACGATTAATCGGGAGAATCGCACTTCAGTCAAGCGTTCCTTAGCACGTGGAGGCATACCGGAAGGATCGTGCGTGTGTTTAACGCCAATGGGGGATGTAGGTAAGGGAGGTATAGGATAGGGTCTGAGGGACGAGGAGGTAGGGTGGGGTAGAAAAAAAAAGGGGAGAAAGGAGAAGAGGAGGAGTAAAGGCCAGCAGGGAAGAGCCAGAGGGGGATAAGGAGCAGCAAAGGTAGAAGTGGGTCAGGCGCCCAGGATCTGGGTCACCAGCAGCGCTCAGGGGGGCATCTCAAGCATGGCCCGGTGGTAAGTCTCTGTGTCCCGAAAAGAGGCCCAGGGTCTCCAAGTAGACCGGAAGAGCTCCTCAGTATTCCGGATTGTGGAGGTGAGATCCTCCATCAGATATGTCTCGTCCACCTTGGTGAACCATAACTTGAGGGTGGGGCAGCTGGATTGCTTCCACAACAGGGGAATGCACTGGCGAGCAGCGTTCAAAAGGTGCCTAGAGAGTGATTTTTTGTATTTCCCAGTGGACAGAGTACTTAAGTGTAGCAAGCAAGCCGTGGGGTTATCTGTCAGGTCCACCATCACCAGATCCCTCAGGACAGCGATCACACCCCGCCAGAAAGGGAGCAGTGGTGGGCAGGACCCAAATGTGTGAAATAGCGTGCCTGGGGCGTTGTGGCATCTCCAGCACATGGCCGAGACTTGAGGGTACATGCCATGGAGGACTGTGGTGACCCTATACCATCGGGAGACTATTTTATAGCCTAGTTCCTGGGTTCTAGAGGCGATGGAAGAGTGATGGGCTAAGTGTAGTATATGGTCTTTCTGGGCCGGTGTGAAGGAGGTGCCGAGGTCGCTTTCCCATTTGGCCAAGAATGTTGGATAGGTTTCCGGGGGAGGTGATATCATCAGAGAGTATAGAGAGGAAATCGCATGGCGAGTGGGTGTCTCCTCCTTGCAGATCTGTTCGAACGGTGTCAAGGGTCTAGAGAGCCGCTGGTGGTTGGGTATGGAAAGGAGAAAATGCCGCAGTTGGAGAGCGCACCAACGGTCCAGAGGGGGTTCCGTCAGGCAGCTAAGTTCCCTAGCTGATAGCCATCGGCCAGATAAGAGTAGGTTGCATACCCTGAACTTGTTGGCTTCTCGAAGGCAGCGGAAGCGAGAATCGTTGATGCCAGGCGAAAAGTCGGGATCACCAATAACTGGGATCAAAGGCGACGGAAATGGGGAGATATCTGTGGAGCGAAATAGCGACCTAGCTAACAGGAGTGTGGGCGCGATGGTAGGGTGTGAGCGTGTGGTGGAAGGAAGGGGTGCGGAGAGCCAGGGTAATCCAGCCAGGGCCGGACTGGTGTCGTCTTCTTCCATGCGTACCCACTGCTTAGTAGTCCTATGGCAACACCAGTCCCATATACGTGCAAGGTGGGTCGCCCTGTGGTATTTGGCCAGGTCCGGAAGCCCTATACCTCCCTTGTTCTTAGGAAGGGTGGTGGTACAGTATCGAATTCTAGGAGGGGCGTAGGACCAAAGAAAAGCTGTAAACATTTGGTGCAGACGACGGAAGAATAGTGGCGGGATACGAATCGGGAGGGCTTGGAACAGGTAAAGGACCCTGGGTAAGGTAGTCATTTTAAGGGCATTACAACGGCCAAACCAGGAGAGTGACAGTGAGTGCCAGGACAGGAGGTCTTGCTTGATCTTCTGAAGCAGGGGGGCAAAGTTGAGCTCGTATGTTCGCGCGGGGTCCACTGCTATAAGAGTACTCAAGTATAACAGGGCATCCGAAGCCCAGGCAAAGGGGAAGGAGGATCGCAGATGAGCCACGTCCGCTTGAGGGAGGGAAACATTGAGGGCAGCAGATTTGGAAAAATGTATTTTGAAGTTTGAGAGGGCGGCGTAGCGGTCCATTTCCCGCAGAAGGATCGGGAGGGATGAAGAAGGGTCAGAAATAAAGAAAATCAGGTCGTCCGCGAAGGCGGCTACTCTATGCTCGCCGGAACGTTTTATCAGGCCTCGGAAGTTGGGGAGAGATCGCACGTGGCAAAGGAACGGTTCCAGAGTAAGGATGAATATGAGTGGGGAGAGGGGGCATCCCTGCCTTGTGCCGTTAGAGATAAATGAAAAATCGGAGCGTGCCTCGTTCACGCGGACGGCGGCCGACGGGGACGAGTATAACGCAGAAATGCACCGCATCATGCCAGGACCTAGGCCTATGTGGCGAAGGGTGGCGTGGAGGAGGCGCCACTCCACCCTATCGAACGCCTTCTCTGCATCGATGAACAGCAGCAGCAAGGGTGAAGGGGTGGAGAGGGCATGGTGTATCACGTTAAGCACTCTGGTGGTATTGTCCCTAGGCTCCCGCCCCGGAACAAAACCTTCTGGCAAAGAGTTGGGCCACCCTCACTGTCTCCTCCCGTTTCCTCCAGGCACCGTGCCGGATCAAGACGCCCCTGACGATGCATTTGTGCGCCTCCCATACCACTGAGGGTTCCATAGATGCCGAGGAGTTCTCTGAGAAATAAGAGTGGATCGTGTTCTCTATCTCGGAGCGTATCCCCGGGTCCTGTAATAGTGACTCGTTTAGGCGCCACGAGGGGCTTTTGGGGACAAAGGGGAGGAGGTCTAGCGCCATGTGAACTGGGGCGTGGTCAGAGAACAAAATATCGCCTATCGACGCATCGGAGACCAGAGAGAGATCCTTGTGTCGGAGGAAGAAGTAGTCAAGGCGCAAATAGTGTTGTGGGCAGAGGAGTAGAACGTGAAATCTTTGACTTGTGGATGCAAAGTGCGCCAGACATCAGTCAGCTGCAGGAGGTGTAGCTCGGATTTAAGTTTCTTTAGGCAGGAGTAGGGGAGGTGGGAGGCCGTTCTAGATACGTCCAGTAGGCGGTCGAGTGCAAAATTAAAGTCACCACCTACAATTAGCAGGCCCTCTTCAAACTCCAGGAGGGACGGTAGCGTCCGTTGGAGGAAGGATACCTGATCTGAATTGGGGAGGTACAGGTTTACAAGTGTAACCAGGGTATCACCGATTAGGCCCTTCACGAACAGGAACCTACCCTCTGGGTCAATCCTGAGGTCCCTAAATGTCCATGCCACCAATCTGGAAAGCAGAATGCTCACCCCTTTGGACCTGGCAATGGGGGACGGACAGTGATAAGAGGTCGTGAAGTCCCTGTTTTTGAGTCTAGGCACCATGTCAAATTTAAAGTGTGTCTCCTGGAGAAAGGTTCCGTCCTGATCGTTTAGGCCCAACATGTGTGAGGGGAGAGAGGGGCCGGGCGGGGATGTCGGCTGCGGCACCGCTGGCGTCTGGCTTGAGGGCTGAGTGCAAGGACCGTCAGGGGGGTCCCGCAAGTCTGGGGTCGGGGGCACCGTACTACTTCCCAGCCTCTTACCCGACTGGAGACCGGCCGCCGAGGAGCGGGTCAGTGCCATCTTGGACGGAGACGAGGCAGCTGGAGCTGGGATCTGGCGGGCGAAGAAATCGTGCAGCGGTGTGAGGCGGAGGTCACCCTGAGTGCCATGGGTCTTTGGCACTCAGGAACAGTGAGGAAACACTGTTAAGGTGAGTATAAGTGGGTGGGGAGGTGGGCTTTAAAGAGATTCTGTTACATACCCTGAATGGATAATATGCTTCTCTGTGTTATTATGCTTTGCAAATAATAACTGTATTTTGATACATTTTACATACCTACGTCATATTTCTTTTGTCTAATAAGTCTGCAAATATTAACCAACAAATTAATTTACTCATTATTTATGGTCACTACTGTTACTAATTAGCTATTATCTATCTAATCTTTAATTAAGGAGACATTTTTAAAATATAATTCAGATGAATGATGCAAGTAAATATTCAAGGTGGTATTCATTTTAATAACATGAAGCAAAAGACTAATTAGATATTAGTGAAGAAGTTGCTATGGATTATATCACATTCATTTTGAAATGTTTAAACTGACAGTTAAGGAAATCTGTAAAAGGCATTGTTTACATGAAAATAATGTATAAAGGAATCTAGTTATTTTCAGAAGATGTGCATCTGCTCTATTTTAAATCAAAATATGTTGCATAATTAGTTTTTTTTTATTTCTAATAGAAAGTTTCAAATATACAAATATTGGGGCATAGCTTTAGGTCTGCAACTCTTTGGTTGAACGCACTTTCATCATATTTGTAATGTTTAAAGGCATAGTCCAGCTGTTTTTTTAAAATTAAATACACACCCATTAATATAAGAAAAAAGTTGCAATTATTAATTGTTTGCATCCAGTAAATGGATCTGTGAATGGATGATGTGGCTGTGCGGTAGAAGCCATACACAAATGTGTTGAATTAAAAAATGGCCTATGGGGAGGACAACAGGTGATTCAGCTGAGTTGGGGGGAGTTTTGGGGTTGAGGGGCTGGGGCATGTGACCCTGAGTATGGGTTTAACATGATACATCGTCTGCAAGTGAAGTTATTCTTTTATATTTTCATAAGTTGTGTCATGTTTATGTATTTACTTTTTCAATTTTTGTGTGTTTCTGTATTTGCTTTAGCCAAACCACTGAGTTTTAGTATAAAAGTGCCTGTCATGAAGAATTAGAAAAGTAAGTGGGCTTTTTAATACACAGTTCATTCTAAAGATATTTTCCTACATGGTGCAAGGAAGGAATTAATATAACAGACAATATATACAATTAAAATGTTGATATAGGCATATTCCTGGAATATGAAAACAACATGGAGGGAAAATGTTTGCACCACTGTTCCTTGACCAGTGACCATGCAGAGCAATCAGAACAGCTTTCTCTGAATGTAAAATTATCTGGCTATATTAAATTGGGTTCAGTGACTCATAAAATAAATTCCTAAGAGTCCATGTTTTTTTCTTTGTGTATTGGCATAGGATATGAGCCATTTCTAAATGTCATTCCCGCCAATGTATTCCAGATTTATGAAGCTTGTTACATGTTAGAGGTGTTAGAAGGTGTTACTTTGGTTTTGTGATAATTTTGAAGCCTGTAATTTTTTGACATTTAGGAGCTATTCCTGTGTCTCATTATGTCTCAACCACTGTTTCCCTTAACTGATGCAGTTTACAGTTTGAAAGATTCAGCTTATGTTTCTCCTCCTCTCTATATAAGTATATAAGTAGCCATAATAGCTTAACTATAAGCTGAGCCCTTTTTAGAATAATTTGCAAAAGGGCATTGCTTACAGTATGTCTTTTAATGGAACTAAATTAATTGTCTCCATAAACATATAAAATAAAAAATTCTTTATAATTTAGCAGTAGATGTTTTATCAAGTATTTTGTTTTAAATATTAACAATGCATTTACTAAATAATGGTAATTTGAATAAAAAGTTTCATTTGCTTTAAAATAGTATCAAAATATGGTGCCTGATGCTTTTTCATCTTTGTACATGTCATTATTTTCTTGATAGCTTTTTAAAAGTAAATGTATTATTATTGTTACTATTATCGTTATTTTTAGTAACACTGCAATTTACAATTTACCAGCCAATATTGTTTTGGCACAAATGCTTTAAACCATTTGCTGCAGTTTTCTGGGAAAAAGTGAAAAAAAATTCAATTTTTCTGTCTCCTTGTGATTTACATTCTAGTTCAGGCTTTTGGCTTTTCTTTTGCATTCGCTCGTCAATAGTGATGTACATAGGTTACTTCTAGATGGCCTTTAACCTTGGTGCTTTCTATTCTTCAGTGTATAAAATATGCTGCTGTGAGGATTACAACAGTGTTCCCTTGTTCTGTCTCTTTTTCTGTCAAAGCACAATGCTTGGCTTAATATATTCATTTGACTTTGAAGAAGGGTAGAGGATAATCTGTCAACACAATTACAATTAATGGAAGAAGTGTGTTTTTTATGTTAATTATTTCTTTGCAGGTCATTAATGCCTTCAGACTAGATAAAAATATGTTTTATGTTTTTGCTTTATGTCTGTATGCATAGCTGTCTGTTATAGGACCTTTTGCTGTATTTCAGTATGCTAATCTGACACAGTTGAAATGCACTTTGGCACAGTGGTGATGCAGTCACAGTATTTTTTTTATCCTCATGGTTTGCCATGTAAAACAATTACAGTATGAAAAAATGTCCCCTTTTCAAAATGTGGTAGGAAGCAGGGTACTTACAGTTAGCTTAATTTTTACCTACCTAGCATGCATATCTATAAATGGAATGCACAATCCTTTAATTTCACCTTCTCTTTAAGGGATAGTCCATGTGTTGGACTCTGTTCCATTTCCTCACTGTTGTTTAGATATCAGGTAAGATGTACAGATCCTGGTCAATAAATGTGCACTCCATAGGTGTCACTTTTTAGGAGGCAGATTATCTAAAAATTATATGGAAGGTTTTGATTGATGCAGAACACTACAAACACTTTATTTTATGTTGTATAGAATATTACCCATAGGATCGGAACACATAGAAATAGCCCAGTTTCTGAAAATGATTCCAGGATGAACTATGGCATGTTTGAGTACAAAAGAGATATTAAAAAGCCAGCCACTCAGATCCTGTAACTCCACCTGTAACTAAAATACCACTTTGTTTGAACTAGCCTTCCCCGTGTGTTACAGTCTACCTAGTAAATATTATGATGTCTAATTTGAAATATCGGTGAATCAAATAAATGTGTGACTTACCTGTAACAAGCAGATGTGTGTTTTCATTTCTTAAAGTCCTCTAAAAATATGATGAAATGTGGCTGCTATTGATACTGATGGGTACAGTAAATAGATAAAATGTGCTTGCTATAACAATATATTTTTGTAAATGACTAAAAACTGCTCATTTCAACAAGGTGTTTATGGTGTTCCCTCTATATCTGAAAATGTGTAATTAAAAAATGTGCAATTCACAAATAACTTGATTTGCATATTATTTAGCCTTATAGATGTTTAACCCCCACCCCTATCACCTATTTGTTACTATGTACTTAATAATATCCATTTTTAAACCAAAGGATCCACAATATCTTATCTTCATTGTCTTTGTAGACTAAATCAATGGGAATATCTCAAAATGCTTCATGGATTTACACTTCACTTCTTCAGGAGTTTTATCAGGGCTTGCTATAAAAAAATAATAATGTATAAGTATTAAGTATGTAAACTAGCTTAACAAAACACATATATATCAATATACATACACTTAAAATCTTGTAACATTGTGACATTTCACAGCTGGTACTAGTTCATTCCTATGTCTCATCACCCGATGATGTCTCAATATATTTTAAACCAGGTGACCTCCAATTACAAAACCGCTAAGAATCTTTTGTCAGTATTATGTATGTTCAGGTTTAATTATTTTAGCACAAACCTAAAACAGCATTAGGGGGTCTTAACAGTAGGTATAGAATCAGTAAATGTCATTTGTTGCTCATGGCAATAACTTATATTATTCAGCCTTTAATACATCACAAAAATTCAACTATACATGTAATTAAAATTATAAATATATATATTATACATGCATTCAGAAAGTATTTCAATGTTGTTATGTTGCAGCCTGATACTACATTTGTTTACATTCTTTTATTTTTCTCATTAACCTACACTCAGTATCCCATAATAACAAAGTGAAAACAGAATTTTAGAAATGTTTGCAAATGTATGAAAAAGGAAAAACTAAAATATCACATTGGCATGAGTATTCAGACCCTTTGCAACAACACTTACAACAACACTTGGAATTTAGCTCAGGTGCCTCCCATTTCTCTTGATCGTTGCTGAGATGTTTCCACCTGTTTGGAGTCCACCTGTGATAAATTAAATTGATTGCACATGATTTGGAAAGGTGCACACCTCTCTATAGAAGGCCTCACATCTGATAATGCACACAACTCTATAGAAGGCCTCACAGCTGACAATGCATACTGTATCAGACCAAAAGCCATGAGGTCAAATTAACTGCCTGCAGATCTTAGAGACAGGATTATTGCAAGACACAGATCTGAGGAAGGCTACAAAAACATTTCTGCTGCACTGAAAGTTTCCAAGAGCACAGTGGCCTCCATAATTCTCAAATGGAAGAGGTTTGGCACAACCAGGACTCTTCCAAGAGCTGGTCACCCGGGCAAACTGAGCAATCGGGTGAGAGGGGCCTTAGTAAGAGAGGTGACCAAGGATCCGATGGTCACTGTGACTGAGCTCTAGAGATCCTGTGTGGAGATGGGACAAAGTTCCAGAAGGACAACCATCACTGCAGCCCTCCACCGATCTGGCCTTTATGGCAGAGTGACTAGACGGAAGCCTCTCCTCAGTGCAAAACACATGAAAGCCCGCTTGGAGTTTGCAAAAAGGCACCTGAAGGACTCTCATACTGTGAAGAACAAGATTCTCTGGTCTGATGAAACCAAGATTGAAATGTTTGGCCTCAATTCTAAATGTTATGTTGAAAGGAAACCAGGAACCTGCCCAATACCATCCCAACAGTGAAGCATGGTAGTGGCAGCATCATGCTGTGGGGGTGTTTTTCAGCAGCAGGGATTGGGAGACTGATCAGAGTTGATGGACAGCTGGATGGAGCAAAGTACAGAGATATCCTCAATGAAAACCTGTTCCACAGCACTCAGGACCTCAGACTGGGCCAAAGGTTCACCTTCCAACATGACAACGATCCTAAGCACACAGTCGAGACAACACAGGAGTGGCTTATACTGGCAGGAGGTGTGACATCATCATGACATGGGAGCACACCTCACACATCCGCTGGTATGTCCTCCACTTTGCAAGCATTTACTACCAAGAAACATGCCGCAATACACAGCTAACCATGGTCACCTGATTGGTTACCATGGCAATCCCAACATAGAGACCTCCACATCAGCCCTAAACATAATGGTAATTCTGCTGCATAGCCTCCAAATAAATAGGAAACAGGATCATATAGAATATGTTAGCTTCATGTGTCCTGCATCCAAAGGGTGTGCACATTCATAAGATTGTCCACGACATCAAGTGCAGCCCAACATCTAGTCCATATGACAATTTTACAATCCAAAAGCTCCACAATACAAAAAATAAACACACTATTATACAATTTCTAAATATTATCTCATAATTAATCCACAAATACTGGATCTTTTCCC
>NW_017308835.1:75212-102900 GCF_000935625.1 Nanorana parkeri | reverse complement strand
GACACATAAGGATTGCCCATCCACTGTCTCATGCACCTCCCAGAGCTGGGCTGTGTCTGGTTGCGACTCAGCTGGGACCTGAGCTGAAATCACTGGTGGGCAGAGAACTGGCATCTACCCCAGCCCCACAACCCTTGTATCCCCTAACTACTAGCATGAATAACTACTGCAAAGTTGATCAAACAAACTGATTGCAGAGTGGAGAGGAGTATTGCAATCAGATGATGAAATATTCATATGCTTTAGTGCAAATATTATAACACATACTATTTGAGCGTTTCATTGTTTTAGTGAGTGCTGATAAGAAAGCTTTATCTTTGCACGGGGAGAGTGACACCTTCTATTTCATCACTTCATAACATTAAAGTCCAATATTGTGGAGCACCTGGGATTTTATTAAGACTATTGCTGTGTGAAGCACTGATTGTCCAATCTTAGAATAAGAATCCACATTTTTTATATATACATTTTTATATATACTTGTTTTACATGATACCATCACTATTTATTACACTTAGGGGTCTATTCATTGAGCTGCCGTAGGCAGCCGAGTGAATGACCGACCGGAAGTGAAGTAAGCCGAACACTGTTCGGCTATTCACTTCAGGCTGGTACGGCTGATTTCAGCCGTACATCGGCTTGCTTCACATGGCTTTGGGTCGGCATTCGGCTCGGCTGTTCTGCTCGGTCCCTCAGAGGGACCGAGCAGAACAGAAAAAGAGTTAAAAAAGGTTAAAAAAAGTAAATAGAAAACGATTGTGCGGAGCTAGCAGTGACAGCCAGCTCCACCCAATAGTTTCCTATTGTCCGGCGGCTCTGCTGCCGTCAAAAAAAGAAAAAAAAACCTCTCCCGGGTGCTCTGGGAGCCTCCCACTTCCGGCCGCCCAGGAGAGAAACACTGCTGTGTCTTTTTTTTTCTTTATTCTGACACGAGTGATGTCAGAATAGAAGAAAAAAAAAAAAAAAATTTCACATTGAAAAGCATTGGTACATTTCTATTGGCTATTTCAATTTGCCAATAGTAAACTAGCATTGTACCCACCCTCTGCTGATGGACCTGATGGAGAACTGCAGCAGAGGGCGGGTACAATGCTAGTTTACTATTAGCTATTGCAAATTGAAATAGCCAGTAGTAATGTACCAATGCTTTTCAATGGGAATTTTTTTTTTTTACTATTCTGACATCGCTCGTGTCAGAATAAAGAAAAAAAAAAAGAAACAGCAGTGTTTCTATCCTTGGGGGCCAGGAGCAGGAGACTCCTGGGGCGCCAGGGAGAGTTAGCTGTTTGGAGATCAGTGTCCCTGGTTAGCAGGTAACCAGGGACTCTGGAGCTGTACGGGCTATTGTGAATAGCCCGTAACAGCACCCCTTCAGTTCTACTGAACCGAAGGGGTCCTGGGGCCGAAGCTAGCCGAAGGATTGGCCGAAGCTATGGCCAGATCCTTCGGCAGCTTCGTGAATAGACCCCTTAGTTAAAGATATTTTGACCGAATGTTATACCTTATTTGGATTTGAGATGTATTCTTTGCATAATGACTTAAATAACCTATGCATTATATTTAAATAATTTTGAGATGCACTTTAGCAAAAATTGCTGATGCTGAGGAACTTTAGTAGTAGAAAGCCCTTTTTATTTTTTATATACACTTTATTAAGGAGTAGTGTTTATCACACTGTTAATTTTGTTGAATTGGTAGCGCAATGCACCTTCTAACATTGATAAAATATTGCATAGCTAAATTACTGTATTACCAGTAAAGTTTAACATGAAAAGAAATGCATTTTCTTAATACAATTTACTTGCCCATTGTGTAGGTTGTTGCAGGTCAGATAAACTGTAAATTAACTCCAAAAGTAGGACTATTTGCTATGATATATAATACTGATGAACAATAAAAAAAAGCAATCAAAAAAGTTCTGCACATATTTTAGAATTCAATTGAAAACACTTTGCTAGACTTAAGAGACATTGTATGATTCGATAACACCTTTGTCAATACAAGTTAACGAAAAGATTTGGTCTATAACTGTTACAGCCAAACATTAATTAGATTGACACAAGTATTAGACTGGATCAACCATGTTGTCACTAAGAATTGAGTAAATTGTTAACTTAGCTAAAAGGGCTTAACTCGTTTACACAGCTAGCAGTATCTGTTATGTTAGTAGTCAATGCACATTTTCTTTAAATAACTTGAAAAAAAATGATTCAAAATGCTTTCTAAGGGCCTGTTCACATGAGTTTCAGGTCCTGATCAGGTCCGGATCAGGTGCGGATCTGCAGATGTGGTGCTATGTGTTTGTGCCGCGTTTTTTGATGCGTTCCAGTTTTAAAATGTTGTTTTTTTTTGCTGGAGTGGGGCTGTCAGTATGTTAGCTGCAGTGAAGTGCATTTTTTTTTAAATTTCAAATATTTTATTGTTTTCATCGACACATTTTAAGACAATTACATTGTATAACCAAACATTACAATACCAATCGTACGCAACATAACATAGCTTTGCTCATTTAATTTTACTGGGTTTTTGTTTTCTCCCCATTTGTTACTAAGTCTAACCTTCGCACCTCAACAGTAGGAAGAACGATCCCTTTCTAGTTGCTTAGCAAAAGGGATCTACCCTAAAGTGAATCCCCCATACTTTCCCCCTCTCAAGCATGGGGATTTGATTGCTAAGTGATCCCTATTATGCTTCTGTTGATATGAAACTCTTTTATACAAAGTATTGCATACCTCTGGTACCGTGACTCACATAACTTACTTACATACATAAAAAAAACATAAGACCTAACACAAGAGAAGAAGAATAAAAAGTAAAAAAAACAAACAACAACAAAAAGAAAAAGAAATAAATAAAAATAAAAATATATAAAGGCCGTCAGGAGGGGAAGAGGGAGGGACAAACCCATAAGCTATAATTATAATTATAACTAGTCGGGGGGGCCCGTTTCCAAGTAATTAATTAGTTTCAGTGGGTCAGGGCTAGGGCCTACCCTCCTTATGTCACTCTCAAGTTGTTATACCGCCTACATAAGCCATCCAAGGACCCCATGTTAACTCAAATTGCCCAACCTTATCCAATAGAATACTTGCCAATTTTTCATGGATCATGATCCATGACAGCTTGGCCCTTACTTGCCATAATGACACTTTAGGTGCCTTCCAAGCTTTGGCAATTGAGGTTTTAGCCGCCAAGAACATGAACATAATTAAGCGAGTGCTGTGTCTGGATACCCCTGGAAGCGTATCGTTAAGGAGAGCATAACTAGGATCTCTAGGAACCCTCACGCCCGTTACCCGGAAGATTAAGTTGAACACCCCCTGCCCAGTATGCACGGATCCGAGGGCACGACCACCACACATGGTACATGGTTCCTCCCAGTTCGCATCCCCGAAAGCACAGAGGAGATGCCCCGGAGTACATACGGGCTAATCTAGATGTCACCAGGTACCACCTGGAAAAAACTTTAAAGTTGCTTCTAACAATGAAATGTTCAGCAGGCCCTGGGTTGTCACTCTTGAGTGACGCCTCCATATTTCCTCTGGCACCTCCCTATTCAAATCCCTTTCCCATCCCCACATATATGGCTGTTTAGGGGGGGATTCTATCATTATAGAGTACAGCAGGGAAATGACCCCCTCTCTGGTTTATAGCCCGAAGACCCCACCCGAGTCGTTCCGTGCCAATTTATCTCGCAAAAAATGAGTAATTTGATAGTAGCGGAACAACTCAGACGATGGCATACCCAGATGTTCCCTGCAGTACTCCAGAGTCAAAGGTCTCCCCCCCTTAAAGGAGAACTTTGGGGTTCTATCTTTTTTTATGGATGCATTCCTTAAAAATCAGGGAAATATGAGCTCACATCACACTCCTCTCGCCCCTTTATTTCAAAATCCGGCGTTTGCACCTGGTGCTTACTCTAAGTCCTTCCAATGGTGGAAAGATAAGGGCCTATATAGAATTGGGGAGGATCCCGTCAGATACGTCAGGATGTCTTCTCATTGCGGCGCTTAGCCCCGCCCACAACCTAAAATAAGGTTTTACAGCCTTCCTGTGCATTTTGGCTAATTACAGTAAATTACATTATTTACTTATTTAGCCTAAGGAATGCATTCACAAAAAAAAGATAGAACCCCATAGTCCTCCTTTAAGATATTGACCAATTCTTTATAGGCCCTTATCTTTCCACCATTGGAAGGACTTAGAGTAAGCACCAGGTGCAAACGCCGGATTTTGAAATAAAGGGGCAAGAGGAGTGTGATGTGAGCTCATATTTCCCTGATTTTTAACACGGTCCCACAGAGCCAGAGAATCAGAGAGGGTAGGGGCCATAATAGGCGGGCGCAGCCTACAAGGTAGCCATTTCAATAAATCTATGGGCATGTCTTTAGCTGCCTCTGACTCCATGAAGACCCAGTCCGGTAGTTCTTCCTTAGAGTATATCACGGATAGCTGAGCAATACGTGCAGCTCGATAGTACTGGAGTATATTAGGCACTCCTAACCCCCCTGACTCCCTGGCACCATAGAGCGTGCTCCTAGGTAGGCGGTGTCCTCTACTTCCCCAAATAAATTTTACCAAGTTAGATTGAAAGGTAACTAGTTCAAGTCTGGGAACCGGGATGGGGAGGGCCCTAAACAAATATAATAACTGAGGAAGCAGGGTCATTTTAATAGCGTTTATTTTCCCTAACCAAGATAAGTTATATAATGACCATCTTTCTAAGTCCCCCTTTAGTTTCTTAAAGATTAAAGGGTAATTTGCTCGATATAGGAGATCAAAGGAAGGAGTAAGATTGATCCCTAAATAGGGTAGAGAAGTTGATGGCCACGTGAAAGGGAACGCCCCTTTTAACATGCTCACTGTTTCCGTGGGTAGATTTATATTCAGGGCCAGGGATTTAGTTGCATTTATTTGAAGTCCAGACACCTCTGCAAATCTCTCAAGGGAAGCCATTACATTAGGGAGGGTAGTCAAGGGTTGAGTGACAAAAAGCAATAAATTGTCTGCAAAGAGAGCACATTTATGTTCCCTTAACCTACAGTAAACCCCTTGTGGAATGGGCGTGTGAAAAATAGGTGTAATCCCTAGTGGAGGGATTACACTCACGCCATGCATCTACCACATTATGCCAGTAGAGGAGCTTTGCCAACTTCGCTCCATGTTTGGGGGGGGATTTCAGTCTGATCCTGAGAGGGTGAGATTTATCGAGAATCGGATCCAAAGCTAAATTAGAATCCCCGGCTAATACCTCTGTGCCCTCTATATGTGGTGAGAGAACCTCCAACAAATTAGTAAAAAATCGAATCTGGGCAGCATTAGGGGCATAATACGAAATAAATGTAAATAACTGATCCCCAATCGTTCCCTTCACCAATAAGTATCGTCCTTTGGGGTCTTTGATTTCAAGCTGTAATTTAAAAGGTATGTGCTTAGCAAAAAAAACGGCTACCCCTTTAGACTTAACTGTCGTATTAGCCAAGTAATACTGCGTATATTGTTTATGTATAAAAGTTGGATTATAGCTGTTAATAAAATGCGTTTCCTGAAGCAATAATACATCAATTTTTTGAGAATAGTACTGATTGAAAGCTAGTCGACGTTTTACAGGTGAGTTAAGGCCTTGACCATTATGCGTAGCTATACGAATATTAGTTCCGCATGGAGGCATAACTTCCCAATAAATGTATATATTCGATCAAATGCCTAATTTGGTGTACGCCCTTCTGCCCCCTTCGATTACTTGCCCTGCCCTTTCTTCCCCCCCGACACATCTGAAAGTAATACCTACACCATTTGTCCCACCCTCCTCGTCCCGACCCAGAAAAATTTAGAAATAGAGAGAAACGACAGAAAAAATTTAAGAAAAGATAAAAAATTTCCTCAAACACTTACATAAACCAACACCTAGGGCACCTATGTACCCTATCGCAATTACATATATCAGCCACCTGAGACAGGTGACTCCCTTGATACGAACCGGGGAAACTCCCCATGATCGGGTCAAGTTAGGGCGCACGACTACCAGCGGCAGCCTCTCCTCGCCCCGGCTCTATAACATTCATATAATACATAGTAACCGAGCAAACCTCTCTTATTCCACAATAGCCTCCTCACTGTATTTATATTCTATACTTTATAAAGTGCGTTTTTGACATGTTTTTGATGCATTTTGCTTTTCTGGACCGTTTCCTGACCGTACAAAATGTGACATGCAGTATTTTTATGTCGTAACCTGAACGGACTGCGCACGTGAGAACTATAGCCCATAAAACACATATGGATACATTGGGATGCATTTTTAGCGCAGAAGCATACGGATCTGGTCAGCACAGAAAACTGAAGTCGTGTGAACAGGCCCTAAAGCTTTGTTTCCTCTTTTTGCATACATTTTTAAAACATCTGGCTTACAGTTGCTTTTCTTAAATACACCAAGAACTAATAGGAAAGTTTGGAGCCAGGAATGTATGGCGCTAAGCTTGACGTATACAAGGCATACAATAGTTGCATATAATTTTAGCTGCCCATATCTTAGAATCTACTTTTTTTCATACATTTTTCACGTGTTCCATTTAAATAACCCAGATTTTTGACAGATTTGCTTTAACCAGTACTTCTGCTACAATTATCACTCAGTGGGTCATGAGTATTATTGCTTCATTTATTTAAAATTATCAAAAGAAAATTTGCAACATATGAATTTATCATGCAATTAAAAGTGCTATGTCATATCTTTAAGAAGGTAGGACATTTAAAAAAAATGCAGATTCATTAGGGTTGATTTACTAAAGGTAAATCAACAGTTTACTTTGCAACAAAACTTTCACTTTCATTTTCGGTTATCTTAGTGAATGAGGTGAAGGTCTTCTGACTTCCATCTTCCAATCATATGCAAGAAAATATATTTTTTTTAATTTTCCTTCAACATGATTCCATAATCTTTGCAAAGTGAATTTTCACTGCACTGACCAAGCTAAGGGAAATTTCCCCTGCATAATGAAAATTGCCTTGCAAAGTGCACAGTTTTTAGTAACTGAAATCCATTCTGTTGTTCTAAAAAGATATCACTATCAGTAATAAATTTAACATCTATTTAAAAAATATAAAATTGTTTTTATAGAGAACTATTTATCTAGTTCTAACCTCTAAAATCCTTGTCTTAACAGATGTTATACTTTAGGGATGCACCAATACCGATACTACTATCGTTATCAGTGTTGATACTGAGTATTTGGGTAAGTGACATAGAGCCAGCTTCCCGGCCAATCAGGAATCCAGGCGGCTGGTAATGACCCGCCTCCGAGCTTCCTGATGGGCCAGGAAGCTGGTTTCATGCTGATTGGCTGATACCAAGTATTGGTACTTGGTATCAGCGAGTACCGAAAGCTAGATATCGGTACTCAAACTCGATACTGAAAAACTGGTGTAGGTGCATCCCTATTATACTTATATAGTGATATTAGTGGAGATATCAGTTATATAAGTCCACTCTTTGGGGCAAAATGTTCATCATTGCAAATGTCTATATCCCAAACCTGAATCAAGTCATGGTAACAATCTGATAACTCACGCTCTTTTCTGATTTTTCTGAAAGAAAAGGAGCAGACTTAAAGGACATTTCCACCTTTGCAAGGGCAGCAGAGAGTATATGTGACCCAGGAGAGACACCGAAAGAAGTCTACGGAACAGGACAAGTGACAGGAGATTCTTCCTAAGGCTGGGAACACACCTTACAACCATCGCAAGACTTTCGTCTTGCGATGGTTGTAAGGTACTTAAAAAAATGTACGATCTGCCTATCTTGCATAGGCAGATCGTACTTGCGATGATCGCAAGCCACGCCCCCTGAGGGGCGGGCCTCTGATGACCGCAATGCCGAACGGGCAGTATGGCCATATGGCTTTTATCGTACGAACATGCCACATGTCCGTAAGTTAAAAGTTGTGCGACCTTACAGTAGTAGAGGTCGCACGGCTTCCACACGCCTTACGATAATCGTACGATCGCAGGATTTCCCGCGATTATCGTAAGGGGACCTTAAAACACACACAGACTCAGCTATGATTCATCTCTGCTCTCTCTTCAGAGCAGATAGGGGAGGGGGAAACAGCTGATTGCAGTTTAGAGATAACAACCCGACCTTCTGAGAGACGGATTGAAGATCTTGTGAAGGGAATTTCTAGGCCTGTGAAAGAGTCTATAATATAAAGTATGAAAAACAGCCCTGTGACTCCTGAGAATGCACACACATGTACATCCCCCCTGCACCTCCCCATTACCACCAACAACTCAAAATCACTTACAAAGATGTAAGTGTCCTTTAAAGTGTATTTCCACTTTGCAGCCAAATTGGGATAACACATTTTATATTTGTTAAATATTCCCATTCAGGTAGCATAAGCTAAAAAAAAAAAAAAAAAAGTTTCTTACAGTTTAAATAGCTTTTACTTGGGATAAGGCTCTAAGGTTTAAAACACGATCCTCAAATTTTAGTCCCAAGACTTTCCATTGGGATAGACCACTGTGAAAGGGTCTAGAAAAACCTGGAATCAGCCATCTTGCCTGATTTAACAAAACATCTTAAAAGGTAAGACATTTGTTTCAAAGTTATTTTCCAGTATTCTGTGTTAATAGGAACACACATGAACATATGGAGGGGTTTTCCGAAATCTGACTGCAAAATTGGAAATACTCTTTAACTTTGTTTTGGAACCACAGCTCAGCTACATTAAAGACAAATCTATTGTCCCATTTAACCAGCTGAAAGTGTTCAAAAAATATCTCCTCCACCACCAGCTGACTGATATCTGGAAGAATCTTGACCCTCACACCTGGAAATACACCTTCTCTTTCACTGACTATCACCCCTGTAGTCACAGAGGCTATTTTGTTCATAAACCACCAGTTCCTCACATAGTGCCCATGGTATGGTCTGACCATTTCCTGATTATGCTCACCCTTGATGTTCCTAACTTCAGAAACCTGGCAGAGGACCCAACCCCTTCATGATTCTCTTCTAAATGGCCCAACTTGTCACCAGGCCACCATAGACTCAATCAAAAATGTTCTCACAGACCATGCAAATGATTCTACCACATTACCCAACTAATGTGAGACTTTAGAAGCAGTCCTCATAGGTATTCCAATTCAGCAGCAAATTGACTCCAATCTCTCCTCCCCAAAATCATTCATCAGGATTGGGTAGAGTTTGTACAAGGAAGAGAGGCCATGCGCATATATCCCAACATATTTGTAGATGCAAAGAAGGCCTTGGATAGGGTGTGCTGGCTGTTCCTGAAATGTGCCCTTTTTCAGTTAGCCTTGGGACCCACTATCATAACTAAAATTCTGGTCCTCTATTCTTTTCCATCAGCCAGGGTCTGAGTCAATGGCTCCCTCTCCTTCAGGTTTAATTTTTAAGGAAAAGTACCCAACAGGTATGTCTCCTTTCTCCACCCCTGTGTGTCCCCACAATGGAACGTATAGCTGTGCCATAAGGCAAAAGCTGATATCTCTGGAACACAGTCAGGCCACCCTACACACAACGTTTTCCCTGTTTGCACACCACTTGTTATCCCCACCACCAACAACAGACAATGCTCCAAGACTTCCATTTTAAATTCTATATTTACACTCTGAAATATCTGGAAATCCACATTCCCAAAGACATTTCTCTTTTATTCTCTTTAAACTACCAACGTCTACTCTAGAAAACTTTACTAGATCTCAAAGTATGATTGTACAATTTTTTTTGCTAGGTAGAATTAATATCTTTAAGATGGTTATCACTCCATGATTTTTATATTGATTGCAAACCATACTTATTGCTGTAAAATAGATCAAAGACCTCCAGAATTCCACTCCAAATCACACCATATCTCAAATCTACAATGTTGTTCCACATTACTTTCACCCTACCTAATTTACAGACTTGGGGACCCCCATAGTGGAGGAAAATTTGGAAAACCCCCTTTATCCTATCCCATCCCATAAACTGTCAATAGCAAGCATAGCACAAGAGCAATATTTTAAGATCCTTACCTGTTGTTACAGATGCCCAGATGTTCTACAACTTATTTACCCATCCCTCCCTCCCAGATTGCTGTTGGACATGTCCAACTCACATCAGTAACATGACACATATATATTGGGAATGCCCCCCAATAAGCAATAAATAAATGCTTGGGTGATGTCTATCTTTCAACACTCTCAATGGTACCTTGAAGCCAAACTAGCTGGTTCCCTGGGGAAATTAGATGTCCTTTGATCTTCTCTACTTATACCCATTCTGACTTTTTTTAAGTTGTTTCCTTTTCCTGTGTTACCTCTAAGGTCATGTAGTTACCTCTCACGAACCATTTTCATGCTGTCCCAAATGTAGTTCTTCTCTCCCATAAATCCTTCATGTTATCCTATCTTCTGTTACCCTTGTTGGGATTATGTCCCATAGTCTGATTGGTTGATGTAACCCCTTTGATATATATTGAATAAGCTGCACCTTTTGTATTAGCTTTATCTTGTGCTGCATAGATTGTTCAATTACTTTTTGGAACTAATGTTCTTGTTATCTATTTTTATTTTTCTGATAATGTATTGTTTTTTGACATCTTCCTTGCATTATTGTATGATACAGTAACTTTTTTGTATTCAATATAAATTTACCTGCTTAAAAGAGCCATAGAGCCATAGGAAAGAAGCCATAGGAAGAGCCATAGCAATAATTCTGAGGTGATGACCAGTTCCTGTACCAAACCCAAATTCGTCAAAACAGGAACTTAAAAGTATTTACTTTAGAGTGTGTTGACCCTTAACTAAATAGTCAATTTACCAATAATGAACTTACAGTGAGTGGCAAATAAACAATGCAGTATAAATCAATGCAGTGATAATTAAAGCAGTAAAAGTCAATGTGGTAATAACAAATTCAGCGATAAATTGTTAATTCAAGGCAAAATATTATAACCCCTTTTTTTGTGAACTTGCTGTAGTCCTACACATCCCCACTGGCCAGTGGTCCCTAGCAGTTCAAAACATTTGGGCCCAAAGTCCAGTGAGGCAAATATAAACATTATATTTCACAGAGGTAAAAGAGGTGGGAATAGAGGAGTTAGATATTACCCAATCTCCGGTTGGCTGGAATGTTTAGGTCCAAACACTGGCAGGTGAATAATGCTTCTGGGAACCACTCTGCATCTGTCAACCCTCTGGACAGGATGGACACTTGGGGAGACCAGTATACATAATTGGTGAATGCCCTCACCACTCAATTTATCCTGCCAAGCATTCAGGTGCACAGAACAGCCTGAGCAGGATGGATGTGTGGCATGCAAGAGTAGAAGGCTGCAGCGATGTGACAGGTACTCTTTATCTTGGCTGCATCTCCCAGTCGCTACAAGCTTGACTCACGAATCAGGTATCTCTACTTCCTCTCTGTTCCCTGGCCTCTTACAGTTTCACTCACTTCTATCCTGCCTCCCAAAAGCCACCTCTCTTTCCCTCTCAAAGTCCTTGGGAGATGTAGTCTGTCTCTTCATTAAACACATTAACTGTATACTGTTATAGGACCACATATTCCAGCAGTCCCTCTTCTTCTCTGTAAACCATGGCTTCCTTTCTTTTTTTTACTCTGTACACACCCACTAACCCTGGGAACTTTAGTCTGTAACTCAAATCTTTGTGATGCTGAGCTCAGCAATTGGACAAAATTTTCCATGAGTGATTTCTCCTCTGAGTTCCTGAGGGATTGGGAGTTTTTTCCGGGTCAAAAATGCTTAGCATTTTTGACCCAGAAAAAAATGGTAAAAAAGGTTGCCAGTTTTTAGAACTTAATGGATGCAATAAGCAACCTTTATGATGCACAATTGCACACAGTCCATAGAATGCTACAACCAAACAACTTGTACATCTGTATCTTCTTTTGCCTGGGAAACAGAACAGTCATAGGGATGGAGAGGTTTGGACCTTTAAGCAATGCTGATTTTTTTATTTTCTGAGTGGAGCAGAAATCTAACTTTTAACAATTTTTAAACATCTGTAGACGTGATCTGCTAGGTTACAAAATCAAATTCACACTTGAACTGTGGAACTGTGTGATGCAAGTTTTTGATTGCTAAAGCAACTATGAGTTAGCATCAAAAGGAAGCAATGTCAATTCAAAAGGCTAATCAATACTTTGCTCCTCTGCCAATCTAGTCACCCTGGGAAGCAAATTGGCATACCCAATACCTACTCTACTTCCTCCTATGTGGCAGCACTGCTGCTTGGAGATTGACAGTTTAGGCAGCCATCTCTGTCATATGGAGTAGGGGTGAGAGTCCTCAAACTTCCAAAAACTCCAAGTCACAACTTGCCGCAGACACAGGGCTCCTCATTTTTTTGCAGGTGAACAGGAATGTGAGGGAAGTGTAGGTAAAGTAAGTATAAGAACCTGCAGAAACCATTATTAAGATAAACTATTATACCGTCCTGCATTGACAAAAACATGATCGCTTTAAAGCATTATTGCAGTTCAGTTATTCATTAATTTTAAGATAATTTGATGTATTTTAAAATAGTGTTGACATAACTGCCAGTCATTTGCCTTTGCACTGCCTTCCCTTAGGGGTCTATTCACTAAGCTGACGTAGGCAGCCGAGTGAATGACCGACCTAAAGCGAAGTGAGCCGAACTCTGTTCGGCTATTCACTTCAGGCTGGTACGGCTGATTTCAGACATATATCGGCTGATATCAGCCGTACACTGGGTGGTTTCGCATGGTTTCGGGTAGGCCCGAAGTGCAGAAGGAGTTCGACTCAGCCGATCCTCCGGCAGGCTACTCGCTGCTGTTTGGTCTATTCTCATAGATGCCGAACAGCAGTGAGTGAATAGCCGAATGCCGCCGAGCAGCATTTCTGTTCTGCCTAGGTCTCTCAGTGGGACCGAGCAGAACAGAAAAACAGTTAAAAAAGTAGAAAAATAAAAATAGAAAACGATTGTGCGGAGCTAGCAATGGCAGCTAGCTCCGCCCAACAGTTTTCTCTTGGCCGGCGGTTGTGCTGCCGTCAAAAAAAAAGAAGAAGAAAAAAGGCCTAACTCTCCCGGGCGCTCCAGGAGTCTCCCGCTCCCGGCCGTCAAGGAGAGAAACACTGCTTTTCCTTTTTTTTTTATTATTCTGACACGGAGCCGTGTCAGAATATAAAAAAAAAAAATTTGGCCATAGGAATGCATTGCTGGATTCCTATTGGCTATTTCAATTTGCAATAGCCAATAGCAAACTAATATTGTACCCGCCCTAGTTTGCTTTTGGCTATTGCAAATTGAAATAGCCAATAGGAATCTAGCAATGCATTTCTATGGCCAAATTTTTTTTTCTATTCTGACACTGCTCCGTGTCAGAATAAGAAGGAAAAAAAGCATTTTTTCTCTCCTTGGCGGCCGGGAGCGGGAGACTCCTGGAGTGCCAGGGAGAGTTAGGCTGTTTAGAGATCAATGTCCCTGGTTAGCTGTTAACCAGGGATGCTGATCGCTCTGCAAGTGGCCGGAGCCAGCCGTAAGATCACAGCTGGCTCCGCCCAGCTGTCAGAAGCAGGCTGTCCAATGGATCGGCTTTCAGCGCAGCTCAGCCGAGCCAAAGCATATGCGTTTGGCTCGACTGAGCCGCTCGGCCACGTTCGGGAGCTGTACGGGCTATAGTGAATAGCCCGAACAGCAGCCCTTCGGTTCTACTGAACCGAAGGGGTCCTGGGGCCGAAGGATCGGCCAAAGGTACGGCTAGATCCTTCGGCTGCTTTGTGAATGGACCCCTTAATCTCTTCCATGGCAGGTATGGGCCAGAATTTCTGCAGGCTAATCAGGTTATATTGCTTTGCAGCAATACCACACCTGTTTCCCAGGCCCTGGTAGTCATGGTAGGGTGTTTAGGTGGGAAAAAGGCAGCATCACCCTGTTAGCTATGTAGTGTGGCAGAGGTGTATGGCAGGACAGAATTATACATACTGTATGTTTAGATAGCTTTATGTATACTTTTACACAAAATAAATCTTCTATACACACAAATAATAACACATAAGAAGACATTGCTATCCTTTTTCTAGCATTCACATTACAAATAGTCCAGGTTTAACACAAAGTCAGATCCAGAAAAAAAGGGGCTTTTAAATAGAAGTATAAAGCATTAAAGAGAATAAGAATTAGGACACATACAGACAAAGAAAAAAATTGGACAAGACAAAAGCAAAATATGAGACATGGGATAAAAGGCAATGTGGGGAGCATGCAAAATGATTTACATAGCCAAGGGTATAAGACTTTGTGTAAAAATATCTAGGTATCACTTAATTCTAGTTCTATTAATTTTTGTGTTGGTTTCTTTAACCTAACCAGGTACTTAAAGATTTACTAAGATGATGTGTCCCACCATTTTTAACTACAATTTTGTATTTAAACCTGTTGATTAGGCTATACATTTTTTTCGTTATAGATCTACTGGAAAGCTATATAAAATAGGAAAAAATGAAGGGTGCAAAAACACATTTTCATTACTTTATTCAAATCACATTATCAGACTGAGAAAAATTAATTTCAGAAGTGTCACAATGGTAAATGAATATCCATGTCTTAGGATTAGTGATGGCTAATCTTGCATAATGAAGCAATTTTAAAAGCTAAAAGAAGATTTAAACAACATCTACTTCCTTCTCATGCTGGACAGGATTTCAAGGCTTAAAGCTTTATAGAAATATTGAGTCTGACCGCAATAGAAGAAGCAATTATTTGTCAGCACACAGAAATTCCACCTGCTGACCAAAAAATAAGTTTAATTACAGAGTTTTGCATTTTAATAGTGTCAAACTGTTGCAAAATGAAAGGTTTTATTGATCAAAGTTTCATTTTCACCTAGAAGGATTTCATGTCAACTTAAGCTTAAAGATTTAAAAAAAGTGTTCTTGTGTACACTTTAGAAATTCAAGGATTTTTAAAGCTTTTTTGTAGAAGGAATAAATGCTTCTTTGCAGATATACTGTAAGTGAATTAATCCACCAAGTATGAGATTTGATTGAGTTCAGTCTGATTTGCAGATTTTCAAAAATTACTTGAATTTTCTATTCATCAATATATTTCAGACTTTTTTGTATATATTTCAATTTCTACAAGCTTTGCCAATCCACCATAGATACAGGTTGTGCAAGCCCCATTCAGTTTTGATACCAACCTATACGCCATTTAGCTCTGATTAATTTTTAATTATTGGATCAGAAATGCCCCCCACACACAACCACCACCATCAATATATACTTGTTGTTTTAATAATGAATGTATTTATAATTTTCATATCACAAGGCTAAGACTGCACTGCAAAAAAAAAAACCCCAGATGATTACACCAAATAACTGCTTAGCTGAATACAGAAGGATCAAAATTGGCGGTTGCTGCCATTACATTATGTTTCTAGATCACCTTCCCAATTTAGAAGCTGCAGTACACTGATAAAAAATGAATCATTGATTTGAAAACCATGATACAACTCAACACTGCACTGTTTTTGGTTATTAGGTGGTGGATCATAAAAAGTCATGAAATCATAATTAACTGCAGTGTAACATTGCAGTAGGATCTTCTAAGATCCTGCTAAAGATTTAAAAAGAAACAATGCTGTGACTGCTGTCTGTAATTTAGTTGTGTATGAGGGTGCTTTTATTCACTAGCACTATATTGGGAGGCCTTACATTAAGCCTGTGTGGAATATGTATTGTATATATTATTATATTGGTCATACTCTTATATAAACCCCATCACATTATACTGCTAGCGGAAGTTGTATACACTATGAAATTGGGATAATCAAGGTTTAAAAAAAACACATCACATTATACTGGTGCTAATGAAAGCTATTGAATCCATAGGGGAAAGTATGGGCTACACCTGTCAATTACCTAACCAACAGATGTGAAGTGTAAACAAAATACCAGCAAGTTAAACAAAGCTAAATGTAATTATTTAACTATTTAGCCCATCCCCATCCCTCTAAAATAAAATAGAAAAAACCCTTGCTCCTCGGGTTTTGCATGGGCATGCTATTGTACATGCACCAATTGCTAGTGATCCCCTTACTGGTCTTTAAAAGTATACACTCCTTTTTAATGCACGCAATGCAGTCCAAGTTTGCAGAGTGCATAGAATATTTAGACAATGCTACTTTTGTGATTTATGTTTCAATATGATATGTTAAGGAATGTGTGTGTGTGGGGGTTAAGGTTCTACTTTAATATTTTAAAAAACTACAGTGCAAAAATACAAGGAAAAACCGTAAAAAAACGGTATTACATGCTGTTGAAGTGAATAAGGCACTATATGTGCTAGCATTTATCACTGGGACCTAGATTCACAAGCAGCAGCATATGTCATTGTGTATAATTGTTTGCTGTAGGCAAACCATGCACTTGTATGCATGCATGAAGTGTGATTGATTTACTAAAGGAGTAAAGGTTGTTCACCTAGCATGTTAATTTTTACTTTCCATAGTAAATTTTCACTTAGGGGGTTATTCACACACCTGCCAAAGGCAGCTAAGTGAATAACCCATCCGAAGTGAAGTGAGCCGAACGCTGTTCTGCTATTCACTTATTTTCGTGTACGGCTGATTTTAGCCGTGTATGGGCTAAAATCAGCCAAACATCCGCTGCCTTTGGCTGCCTGCCGAAGGAGTTTGACTCAGCCGATCCAACATCTGGATTGGCTGAGCCGAAGCTCGGGACGGTCACTCACTGCCGTTCGTCCCTATTCTCATAGGGGCTGGAAGGCAGTAATTGAATAGCCGAATGCTAATGAGCAAGAGTTAAGTAAAAAGTATTTTAGTCCATCCTCTCTCGTTTAGTTCCCTATTTACCTAAACCTAACTATAATCTCAATAATGGTGAATATCGCTTGCAGCACTAGAAAAAACATTTTTTTTTACCACACTACTAAATCCTATAAAAAAATATATTATAAAAATAGGGGAGTAGTTACCTAGCATGAAAAGTTAAAATTAAAAATTGTATTTCTTATCATAAAATCTGTCACTGATAAAATCTTTCAACTTGACAATGTAAAACTCTTGAAAAGTTCAAATAGTCAGTTTAGAAGATTGTGATTATTACTCAAAATGATCCAGAACCTATCCTGTCCAGTGACTGCACCTCAGGATTGAAGTGAGACCACTGTATGTGGACAGTGATGTCACTGTGTTCTCTGGGTTGCCACTGAAGCCTTTTTGCCAGCAAGGCTTCTGTCTTCCTCAAGGTGAATGGAGATTCTCAAAGGCAGTCCCTGTATACATTTTTTAGGGAAGGCTCCTTTATCTTAAATACATTTGAATTATCTTACATTAAAAACTAGTATCCATGTTCTTTTATTTCACCATGTTAATACTATCTTTGTACTGTAAAGCAGGAGGTTTTTAATATGATCTTAGTGGAAATAATACAAATAATTCAGTGTCACTGTTTAGACCATAAGATAGCTATGTGTTCATATTTAAAATTAATTTGCTTTTATTTCTAGACTTTTTTCAATATAGTTTCCACCTCTCCGATTCTTCGTAATTTCCTCAATAGCCCAGAAGGTGGTTCCCTTAGGATTAATATTACTATGAAATTCCCTATAATGGTGTGTTTTGTTTCCCCCTAACATGTTATACATATGCTCACATACAGTATACTAGTTTTAGTTTAATTCTTAGTATGCCCAAATGTACTGTGTTTTACAGCAGCATTCTATCACATAGACCACCCCCTTAGTGTTACAGATGATCTCATCATTATTATGGAAAATGTATTTTTTGGTGGCCGATGTAATTGACATTATTTGACACAATGTTTTCTCCATTTGCATGCAGTGCACCTATCCCACCTAATAAAATCACTCAAAGTACATTCAAAATGAGATTACTTTCATTCTTTATTCTCAATCCTTGCATTGTAGGTGCTAGTTTATATGCCAGGTTATTTGACTTTCTAAACACAAATTGAGTTTTGATGGCACTATTGGTGCCAAAATTGTGTCTACTTGTAATAGATGCCTGTGCTTTTTTAACAATTCTGTAAATAAGAGCTGCATCTCAAAAGTAGTTATTTCCAGTTCTTAGCATCCACTTCTCTTGATCATTACCATTTGTAATCTTTCTACATTTTTACTTTACCCTCAAGTAGTTCTTTCCATTTCTTAGCATCCACTTTCTTGATCATATGGTACAGGACACATGCAGATTAAAAAAACAACTAGGTAATATGCTGGTATCATCAGGTGACTGGACACTGGAAAGAAATGTAGGACCCCATATAACCCCTCCCGGAGATCTTCAGCTATTTTGCAAGCCATAGAGGATACACAGGTATCACGTACCTGAGCGGAGACTGGATGTAGTAGGAGGCTTCCCTTGCAGCTCGTGTCCTAGGGACTCTGGTATTGGGGACAGAGTCCTTATAGACAGTGAGTGGCAGGAGGGCCAGAGGCAGTTCCACCGTGCAGGCCACTCCTTGGTTTTGCAGCAGGGTCTTGTAAATCTTGATATCCGAGGTCAACAGGCCGAGGTCACACTGAGCAGGCAGAGCAAGTACAAAATGAGAAGGCGTAGGCAGTCCAGTGAAGCAATCCGAGGTCAAGGGTATAGGCAAACAAGAATGGTCAAACGTTCCGAGGTCAAAGGCAGGCTGCAGGCAAACAAGGTCAAAGTCAATCCGGGTCGATAATCAATGGTACTGGAAACAAGGATCAGGAGATGTCAGGGCGGTTGAAGAGACAATCCAGCAATGAGTAGGTGTGGAGTCTGGGTTTAAATAGTGGAGGAAATGATTTGGATAGCATCACTTCCTGTGAGCCTTTTGGATAGCATCACTTCCTGTGAGTCTTTTGGATATAATCACTTCCTGTGAGTCTTTTGGATAGCATCACTTCCTGTGAGTCTTTTGGAGAGCGTTCTTCCATGGACAGTCCTTGGTGCGCCCATTACGGGAACCCCGGCTTGGCGCAGAAGCAGCAGGTCTCTGACAACAGGGGAGGGTCCTTTGTCCTATACTGTACTCCATGAAAAGGATTTTACTGGTAAATCAAAAATCCTATATTTTTCTATTGTAGGCAGATTCAAAGATGAGTGGGACATCCAGTAGCAATAGAACTGAGGGGTGGCCAAAAGAGCAACAACTGCCATGCAGCACAATATAGGAGTACTTCAAACAGTGCCTGTAGCACTTTCTGGCCAAAACTAGCATCTGAAGGTGCTTGAACATCCACTTGGTAAAACTTAGTAAACGTATGAACAGAAGACCAGGTGGCAACCTTGCAGATCAAGGCAGATAACTGATGGCTAAGGGCCCAAGAAGCACTCCAGACCATGTGGAGTTTACCTTAACAAGAACAAGCCTTACGAGAGTAAGCCTAAAGAATGACGTGTCTGATACATCAACAAATGGTGGAATGAGAAGCCGGGAGCCCCCTGTTAGGTCCTTCAAAGATTAGAAAAAGAGAATATGACTGTCTGAACGATGCTGTTACATACCTTATGGAGCTTGAGATGATGAGGGTGTTCACCCTTGCAACTCTAGTCCCCGGTGGCCTGAATATTGATACAAAATTGCAGATATGGACAAAGTAGGACAGGAGCGCGACTACCAAAAGGACGTGGATAGGTGTATGCAGTACAGATAGTAGATGGATCTTAGTATGTGAAAAAATCCCGTGACACTGTTAATAGTGGACAAAGGGACTTACAGTTCGAGGTTCCCCCGTGATCTATATGCCGCCCTCCTTTGGAAGGTCCAGGATCGCAGGAGTGTCACCGGTGGTGTAGCAGGCTGATCAATTGGAGGTGCGGATCCGTATGGCCATCCACGGACTCGGCTGGCCGGGCCGAGCCACGTCGGTCAAAGACGGAAGGATGGGGAGGAGCTACACACGGCTAGGGCACGCCGTTGGTCTGGATCGGTAGCGGTGTGGGCGGTGAAGGTCTCAGGTGGTGGAGGTCTATGGTGGTCTATGGTGGTCCCATAGACTCTTTGTCCGACGCGGCTCGGCCCGGCCAGCCGAGTCCGTGGGTGGCCATACGGATACGCACCTCCAAGTGATCAGCCTGCTACACCACCGGTGACACTCTTGCGATCCTGGACCTTCCAAAGGAGGGCGGCATATAGATCACGGGGGAACCTGCTCCACTGGCCGACTGTATATAAATGCACAGCAAAGAGGCATGCAGAGAAGAGCTGGAGTCAGACAGGCCGGGTCAGCAACATGCAGGCAAGAAGGTCCAGTAGCAGGAGATTAAATCGTAGTTTATTGGCATGCCAGGATCAGCAACATGCAGACAATGCAGAATCAGAAAGGAGGCTGAAGAGTAGTAAAACGAGCCGTGGTCAGGATACCAGAAGATCAGCACGGTCAGGAAACAAGCCGGGTTCAGCAATGGGAAGGCAAAACAACAGGGTACAGGTTCAGGAAACAAGGCACACAGCTGAAGAGTACTCAGCAATGGAGGCATGGGGAGGCTGAACTTAAATAGCCCCTTTGGCACCACAATACGTAGGAGGAGTGCATGCGACCTGGCACTGTGGGCCATACCGGGCACGTGCGCCTGTGCAGGCGCATGCGCAATTACCTATATACGGGCTTCCAGACAGATGCTGTAGCAGCAAGGTAAACATGTATCACAAAAAACACATCCAAACAGTAGAGCCACACTTCTCTATGATGTTTTTTTTTATCAGTCTTCCCTAAAGGTGACGCAACCAGTGTTGTAACAAGAGCTGAATTGCTCTCAGCCCAATACACAACTTATCAGCAATAGTATCCACATAGTAAAGAAGAGCTGCAGGGAGTAATCCTGGCTTCTAAAGAACCACAGGACCCAAAGCTACCAAAACAAGGCCATTTATTTTGTCCAGACAGCTAAGGTCTGGGAAACATCCATAGTGGCTACTGCCAGCTGCTGGGTAGGTTCAATAAGAGCAAAGGAAGCCTTGAATAAGCCTTACAGACACTTTTCCACAGCATCATTAATGGCAGGAATATCCTCTACTGGAATAGTGAGGGAATTTTTGAGGCTCTGTGGGGTCCTGGAGATGTGAACAGTGTTCAATCGCCTGATGTTACCAAAATATTCCCAGTTATGATTTGTTGGTATGTACTGTACTCCAAGAAAAGGACTTAAGTGGTAAGTCAAAAATTCTGTGTTTCTAATTCCCGTGTAAGATATGTTCAAACACATTGGTAGAAAGCCTGGAATAAAGTGATGACATTGTCCACACACATTACACTCCCAAGCTGCAGTCACCATTCTCTCTCCATTCTCTTTGATGACTGCAGACTGAAAGAGAATAAAATTAGCGGGAACCCATTTACAAGTCACATGACGAAACTGATGCTGGAAAGTAAATGTTCTGCATCTTTTTGATTAACAATCTCAAATGAAATCTTGCAAATGGATTATATGTACTTTCCAAGCGTTTTATTGGTCAAGCTAAATGATTTTATCAATAATAGTTTTTATAAGAAGAAGTAAAGCTTTGGATTTAACTCTTCAAGCATTGTATCAGGTAACTATGCCACTCCTTTTATTAATCAATGTTTACAGGATTTAGCACTGGGGTATCATATTTTATTGTAACCTAAACCCCCATTTTGTTGCATATTTACCTCAGGAAAATGGTCATGGTCTTTGGTGCTTACATCCTACATCCTATGGCCAGAAATCTTATGCAATACTGACTCACCTGCACAGTGAGCACCCAAACAAGTAAATGGGCTATTTTTCAAGTCTTGAAGTACGGCTTCACTCAAGTCCACGAGGGCTCACTGCAAGAGAGTGAAAGGAGTGATATCATTCCTAAACATCTTAAAAATAAACCTAATGTGTATTTATGCATATGAATGTATATATCTTATGAAAAACTGGTAAATATAATATTGTAAATATATTATTTAATCTACATGTTTTAGAGGCGTTTGTCCATATTGAATGCATGCATGCTAATTATACTACTGTTTGCCAATCACCAAGAACCACACAACTGTAAATTTATTTAAAAAAAATGTTTACATAATCAGCCTGGGATTAGGTTTGACCTGTTTTTAAGTAAACCTTTTTAAAACATTGAGACTAATAAACTTTACATGCTGTTTTGTTCTCTTTCATGTATTTTGGACCACCTTACATCACTGGTTTTCCAATTATTCATTTGAATACATCTTTATGAAACAACTGTATGGGATTTTGAGCTTGAGAATGAGTAGTATGAGCTAATAACCCATAATACCTAGACATGTTTTAAGGATTTTAATTAGACCTTTGGATATAATGCACAGTAATAATGACTTTGTGAATGCTAATTAGTTTGCTATTCAAATATTTCAAGACAACTACTTCATTAATCTTAAGTAAAACATAATTAGAAAACAAAAATGATTAACAAGTATGATATTTAACTAGAATAGTTTTATACATTACAGGAGAATATAGAAAGTATGTTAGTGTTTGAACACTGTTTGTAAAGTTATTATTATATAGGATTTATATAGCGCCAACAGTTTGCGCAGCGCTTTACACTATAAGGAAGTAATTACAATCACAATACATATTCAAGACAAGATGGTAAGGAGGTCATAGAGGTGAATGAATAAGCCTACGGGTGAAACATGCGAGAGGTTGTAGTTGGATGGGGGTGTGTAGTGTTGGCATTTGTTGCTTTATACAATGCTCACAGTGGGCTGTATGAATGTGAATATGCACATGGTAAGAAATCGTATTGCAAAACAATCAAAAATATACCACTGAGCATTTATTAACCAGCAACATGTATTTGTAAATATGATAGAGGCAAACTATAGAAGTACCCTAAATGTACATATCTCTGCAGCGTGGAGTGTTGGCATGGAAAAATATGGGAATCAGGCATGTGAAATATAAAAAGACTGTTTAGCACAAGAATTCTTATGGTAAACCTATACAAATTATATCAATACATAAGTAACAAAGCTATCTATCAGCAAACTGCAGAAAAAAAGCCACACATATAGTAAAAGTATGAATTAAAGAACAATACCTTGCAAAGCACCGGATGGATGGCAGTCTGGAAGAACCAAGTATGCATGTGCCCATGCTGTTTTATGAAACGTTGGCCTAAAAAAATGACTGTGGTGGGTCACTTGATTTTGATGATAAATGTTCTTCTCTATGCCCAAGAAATTGTGTAAGCGATTGGCGTGTTGCAGTACAGACAGCTAACTCTAGATTTCTATTTCAGATTAATTACACATAAATGACTGCATGTGAAGAATACATTTGCTCCTAAATTAGCTTATTAACACCTTTAATCATTTTAGGCATAATTTCTTTATAAAAAATATATATAAAAGACAAAATTGCATCTAAATTTTTTTCAAGTATCTCTCCAAAAGATTTATACACAAATTGAACCTCATACATATATGTTCGTGGATCCTAACAGGTGCACTTATGTCTACTTTGGATGTAGGGCCCATTCACTTACCGTGCATTTCAATGTGGGATTTTATTGAGATAACGCATGTGCAAACCTGCGCAAGATGGGTTAAAGGGGAACTATGGGGTCAGTGTTTTCCCCCATAGTTCTCCTAAGGGTAACGGGAGGACACAAACTAGCGTCCTCCTGTTACCCTAAGCTCAGTATACCGCGAGCTACAGCTCACGGTATACTGAGATGCCGCAGCCGGAGCGGAACCCGACCTGGACGTCGGGATCCGCCCAGCTGCGTGAGTGACAGCTGGCTCTGGCTATCTAGAGGCAGAGCCAGGGGTACCCGCCCCCTCCCCCGTCCGTTCTGCCAGTCAGCGCTGGCAGATCGGAGCGGGGAGAGGGGAATCCAGCCCCTCCCCCTGTCACGGCAGAGAGCCATGACAGGATCGAGAGGTGAGCGAACCCGGTATGTGTTCGCTCACCTCCCGATCTACTGAGCCGACCTGTGACAGTCTTATTGTCACAGGTCAGCTAGAACTATTAGGTGAGTGGAAATCACTCATCTCATAGTTCTCCTTTAACTCACTTCTGGATTTGGCACAGTGATTTGGTGCAAATATTTGTTGAACACAGCTTCAGTTGTGTTTATATAAAACTCAGACTGGTTTGGCCAAATGCAGACCGGTTTATATAGGAAACAGTACTCTAAAGGTCTATTCACAAAGCTGCCGAAGGATCTAGCTGTAGCTTCGGCCGATCCTTCGGCTAGCTTCGGCCCCAGGACCACTTCGGTTCAGTAGCATCGAGTAGAAAAAAAAAAAAAGAAAAAGCAGTGTTTCTCTCCTGGGCGGCTGGGAGCGGGCGGCTTCCAGAGTACCCGGGAGAGTTTTTTTTTTCTTTTTTTGACGGCAGCAGAACCGCCGGACAATAGAAAACTGTTAACCCTAACTAAGGGTTAGGGTTAGGGTTTTCTATTTACTTTTTTAAAAACTTTTAAAACTATTTTTCTGTTCTGCTCGGTCCCTCTGAGGGACCGAGCAGAACAGCCGAACCGAATGGCACTCACTCACTCACTCACTGCTGTTCAACATCTATAAGAATAGACCGAAAAGCAGCGAGTAGCCTGCCGGAGGTTCGGCTCAGCCGATCCAGATGTTGGATCGGCTGAGTCGAACTCCTTCTGCACTTTGGGTCAGCCAAACATGCTGAGCATGTTCGGCCGACCTGAAGCCATGTGAAGCAAGCCGATGTACGGCTGATTTCAGCCGTACCAGCCTGAAGTGAATAGCCGAACAGTGTTCGGCTCACTTCACTTCAGGTCGGTCATTCACTCGGCTGCCTACGGCAGCTTAGTGAATTTACCCTTATATATTGCTCTTGTCTGACAAGACTTTTTTTCAGATGTTTTTTCTCATATGGCATTGTTTTGATTTAGAATGTTTGCACATTACCATCTCTTAATTGTTAAAACATTGCATGCCTTGTCCTTATTCCTTTCTTATAACTACAAGGTATTTTTTTTTCATTTTTATTTCCCAAGAGGTGTTTTTGCTGTAAGGTTTTTCTCAGGGTGCTACTATAGTTGAGGGTTGAAATGGCCACTGATATTTGTCTTGGTTTATGTCATTCAACAATTTAGGCTCACCTGCTGTCAATTGGTATTCCTTTGTGAAACCCACAATCTGATGCTGGCAAACTATGGGTAGGTATGTATGATTTCTTCATAATTGTTAAACCATTGCATGCATTTTCTATGTTCCTTTGTTATATCTAGGAGGTTTTTTTTACTTTTTAATTCCTGAGAGATGCAATGTGAACATGTACCTTTTTTTTGCTGTGAGATTTTTCTTAAGATGTTACTATTGAATGGGGGTTAAAATGGCCATAGATATTTATCCTTCTTTATTTCATCCATTAATTTAGGCTCACCTGCTGTCAATTGGTATTCCACAATTGTGAAATGCATAATCTGATGCTAGCAAGCTATGGTTGTTGTGTGATGGTATGATTTCTTCTCTGTGCTTTCACAACACTATAGGGGTCTATTCACTAAGCTGCCGTAGGCAGACGAGTGAATGACCGACCTAAAGCGAAGTGATCCGAATGCTTTTCGACTATTCACTTCAGGCTGGTACGGCTGATTTCAGCCGTATATAGGCTGTTATCAGCCATACATCGGGTGGCTTCACGTGGCTTCGTGTCGGCCGAACATGCTCAGCGGGACCGAGCAGAGCAAGCCAATAGTAAACTAGCATTGCACCCGCCCTCTGCTGATGGACCTGATGGGGAACTGCAGCAGAGGGCGGGTGCAATGCTAGTTTACTATTGGCTATTGCAAATTGAAATAGCCAATAGGAATCTAGCAATGCATTCCTATGGGCAAAATGTTTTTTTTTTTTTCTGTTCTGACACGGCTCCGTGTCCTGTTTGTAGGATGAATATTGACACTTATTACAGAAAAGGAGTTGTGTGACTTTTATTACAAATAAAGGTCTCTGTACATATATATTTTGCTAATGAACAATACTAAACATTACCAGCTGTGCAAGGACATAAGAAAACAAAAAAGTTAAAAACAAAGCAATAATGAATGCAGAGCAATATGTTCGCAACATATGCACAAATTAATCTACAAAACACATGGAAAAAAACCCCTGTGCAACGAACCGGAAATTCATCATCATGTTTGATCATGCTGTACGCTTAGGAGCATTTGCACATTTGTTATTCTCAGAAGTACAAGCAGCAGACATGTCATGCCCTGACACACTTTCTCCTCAGAGGAACACACAAGCATTGCAAATGTAAGTCTTTACTATATTTACTCTTTATATAGATGTAATGGGCATTGTTTTATTGCTATTGTTTTGCATTAGGGTATGTGAATTTCTAGTTCTCTTACCTACTGTATATCTCTATATATTTATATATTTCTACACACACACACACACACAGGGCAGCCATCAGGGGGGTACGGTCGATACTCATGTACGTCTGATGTCAGACTGGCCGGAAGTGATGTCATGTTAGTGACGTGACGTCACTTCTGGCCGGTCCTGTGGCAGACGAGTCTTCCTTGGCAGTTTGGAGAGTAGCCATCCAGGCTTTGTTACTTATCCCTGTTATTCTTTTTCACTGTAACTTACAACCTACTTTCTCAATGACAACTACACATTTTTCATTCTCATCCTTTTTTTCTTTCCTAGCCAAATATGGATGCAGATGCAGAAGAATGTGGCTGGCCAGATGGTGTAGCAGGAAAATTGCAGTTGTGTGGTCCTCCTTTTCCCTGAGGATGAACAGCAACATTATCAGTGGTGAGCTGTGGTGCTGTGCTGTCCAATCCTCCTCAGGAAGAGGAAGAAAGAGGAGAAGATGAAGGGCCACCTAGCCCCAGTCCCTGAGGAGGAAGAGGAGCCAGATGCAGAAGTTTCTGGCCCCACTGTGGAGGACCAAGGTAAATCACAGTTTGATTAGTTTCAATCAATGGGGATAAACATTATGAAAAGGTGTTGATCTTTTTGGAAAAACCATGAAAACACAACATGCTTGCCTCCTTTAGTAAAGCAAGGCCTTACCTTTAAGAGCCATTATTCCTCAAAAATGTAATACTACTAGGTTAGATAGATGGCAAAGGGTCAAAGGACAAACATATCACATATTTGTGAAACCTTGTTGTTCACCAATTAGATCACTGCAATGTAGGCAATGTAGGTAAATAATCTTTCTTTTAATTATCATGTACATGACTGAATTCTTGAAACAAAATTCACAAAACTTCATTTTACTTTACTAAATCACTCCCATATGGTGAATCTATGGTATGCATGTTTGACTGTAGATTTAACCTGTCCCTTAACATTTGAATCCTCCTTGCCCTAACACACAACTTCACAATAAAATGACCCGTTAACACTTTCCCACCACACATTTAGCCCTAAATGTAGCCTTTCATTCTTTATAATGTCTGTGCTTATTGCAGAAGAATGATGCATGACATTCAAACAATACAGAGACAATAAGAAAAGCAATATATGATAATGTATGAGGTTTTAATCAAGCTCACATACTTATATATGTTGCGCTACATAACTGAATTAAACAAATAACAGAACACGTAGTCTTATTTGTCATGCTTTGTAATATTTTTAAAAGGATTTTCTTATATCTGAACTCTTAGTTGCCTAATTTTCATAAAACAGGAACAGCTTTGAAAAAAGGTGGGGGGGGGGGCAGAGCAATTTTGAG
>NW_017308835.1:23299-75108 GCF_000935625.1 Nanorana parkeri | reverse complement strand
ATTGTGGAGTAGAAAGAAATAAAAATAGGGCGGGGCAAAAGTAGATGGAAGAGAGGAGTATTCACCGGATGGAGGCTCAAGGATTCACAGATACGTCTTATGGACTAGGCAGGGAGTCGTTGTACAGTAGTCACGGAAACCAAGTGTGAATGTATTTTTTTTCTTGGTTTTTAATTGAAAGTATGAGATTTTTCATTTGCTTTGTCTCCTTGATACCTGCAAATGTTCTCTTGTTGGCGGTTTGGCGGTCATCTATAACATGGGTATATGTGCCTTAGCAGCATTTAAGAGGTGCCTTTTCAAGAAACACATCTACCATTCATTTAACCAAGGTCCTCACGAGTTTCCAATATTCTTTCAGTCAATGGCAGTTCCAGAATATATGTAGCAGTGAGCGTTCAGATTTCAGGCATCTTCAGCACACAAAGCAAACCTGAGAATAGACCTTTGCTAGTTTCTGGGTGGTCCTGTAACTTCTTTGTAAAAAGTTTGCAATTCTCTTTTGGTATCTGCTGGAAATGGAGGATTTGTATGCAAATAAAATGATAAATTCTGTTTGGTATGATGAGAAGGAGAACTCTAGATCCTTTGCCCATTGTCAAATCTAAGCAAAGATGCTCTAGAGATGTGGTGGGACAGAGTTGTTGGTATTTCTTTCCCAAGGAGTGTAAAAAAGAAGGTGAGTTGTGCTCTACACAAGAAGTCTAGTTTAGTTTTTAGTAGGAAATGTATGTCCGGGTTATCCATAAATTTATTTTGTTTTGAAAAGTGGATTATCCTGGTCATTCCCTTCTGGGACAGAGCTAAATATTGGAGTTTTTTTGTTTGTTTCTACCTGTCTAGTACTCTAGTGAGGTTGGTGTTTGCTTGGTAGCTGAAAGTGTCAAAAAAACTGTCCGCACTTTTTATTTGGGTAAGGACTGTATGGAGCTTAAAGGAAATTAGGGAGTGGAATGGGGAACAGTTTGCAGTAGGTAAAGTGGACAGGGCATGATGTGTGTCTAAATAATGCTATTGCATCCAAACCATGTGAATACAGTTTTTTAATCATGAAAGGTTGAGCATTTCATTCTTATGTTTCCCCCATCAACTAATCTACAGTCTGAGCCCTCAACAAAACCTCTAAAGTACGCCCTTAACCTTCCCAACATTTAATCTCTAAATGCTAAGCCTAACATAAGCCAAACCCCTAAATTATGTTCTAAAACGAATTCACCTCTAATCTGCATACTTACCTTATCTTGTCCCAGGAGCCTGTCTGGCACAAAAGCATACAGGCCCTGCATTGAAACCACGTGATGCCTCAGTGCTAAAAGAAATTGAGCCATGGAAACTTTCCTTTGTGATTTTTGTTCCATGCTGAACCAATAACACAGTGGAGATTGTTCACTCACACATTCTTGCTGAAAAGCTCTTCCCTAAATAAATTCATGCTGTTTACACCAGATTTTGACCCTACTACCTGCAAATCATAGCAATCCTTGTGACTGATACAGGCAACATTTTTCTAATCTTCAGTTATCTCGTTTTGGTGATCCCACATTCACTCTAGCCTCATTTTCTTGTCCTTAGGTGGCAGAAGTAATAAACAGTGTGGGCTGTACTTCCTTAACCCTAGTTTGCATTGCACATATAGAGATACCCCTGTGCACACTACTGTTGAAGAGTTTTATATTGGTAGTTGGGGAGTTTATGTCCGCTTTTACAATAGCCTTTTTATTCACTTAAATGTATTCAATTTTGAAAATGGAAAATGTACAAAGTGTGATATAAAAACAGGGAAACCAGAGAAACCTAGAGAAAGTCTGCAAAGCAATGGCTGTGGTATGCAACATTATAGTGCAAGCAACACCAGTAAGGGTACATTATTAAAGAGAAGATTGGAAGCAGTCACTTAATGTGTTAGTGGTCCTAAAACACAGAACTTCTGCATGATTTTAAAAAATGAAATGCCCCTATTATAATTGTACAAGTAGGCAGACCTCGTTGAAGTGAGAAAATTTGCCATGTAGTCTAGTGGGGAGATGATCCATCCTCTGAATATACTGGACCTCCCAGAGGTCAGTTTATCTATGAGTGTAATTTGAGGAGAAGTAAATAAGGTATCCTTCAGGTATGAAGAAGTAGTTAACAGACTTATGGCTTGCCAAAGTTGGATTATACATTGGTTCCTCAAGCAAACATAAAGAAGTGTCCAAAAGATGTCTATCTTTGACATCAAAGTCCAAATCCCATTCGCACTGCCACGGTCTCAAAACCACAAAGGTATATGTGGTGCCCAGGTGACCACATGGATGGCCCCATGCAAAACAATAATAGTAAATAAAAGTAATACACCGGCACACACTGTCATGTGGTGCTAACGTTTCGGGTCTGCACAGGGATCCTTCATCATTTGGTGTCACTGTCGCTCTGATGAAGGATCCCTGTGCGGACCCGAAACGTTAGCACCGTATGACAGTATGTGACATTGGGTATTGAATAAACATATCAATACTTTAAAAACCCTTCAAGTGTGTGCCGGTGAATTACTTTTATTTACTATTTATCTTTGACATGTCCAAAATATTGGAATGCTTAGCTGTGCCACTCTCTCTACATCAGTTTTGAGGTTTTTAAATTTTAGGCTCCTATCAAAGTGTATGCTCTCCTTTTTGGTAAGTAAGGTGAACCTGAAGGAAAAAAAAATAAACCAATGGTTCATTCACAGCCCAAGGAACATTTATTAAGCAAGTACTATTTAAAGTGTTTTGGGAGAAATTCTGTAAAAAAAAAAAAAAACCTTCATAAAACGTCCATTTAAGTCTTTCTATAATGTAATTGAAGGATTATTAGTAATTATGGAGGTAAGACTGAATGCATAATTGCAATTATTAGACATAGTTTAATTAGATTTGATTGAAAATGCAATATTGGTGTAGCAGTTAATGAAGGTCAGTTTAAGTCGCTTTATTATTCTTACTGGTAATAGAACCTATTACTCATGAGACAACCAAATGAAAAACAGGCCTAACAATGACATGCACTTCCACTCTAAAATGATGTCTACAGCAAATAATGTTCATTTACTTATTGTCATGCAGTTCCATATAGCCAGGAACTGTCTTAAAAACAATGTAACTCCATTAACTGTATAAAAACATTGTTTTCAGATTTGAGTCGAGATACACACATGATTATTAAGCTTACTGCAACAGTAAAGTGCCAGCAAAGTGCCAAAAATGTAGCCCACAACAATGTCTGATAAAGTTTTACAATTACATGCTTTGAAAAGTCAGTTATTATATCTACAAAATATGCTTTCAGTTTTGTATGTGTACATTTGGATATGTATACAATGGGGGGAATTTATCAAAATAGGAGAAGACAAAATCTGGAGCAGCTGTGCATGGCAACCAATCAGCTTCATGCTTTAGTTTGTTCAGTTAAGATTTGAAAATGAAAGATAGAAGCTGATTGTTTGCCACAGCTGCTCCAGATTTTGTCTGCTCCAGTTTTGATAAATTCCCTTTAATGTGTGTGTGTGTGTGTGTGTGTATGTGTGTGCATATGTTTTAATGTGCATTTAACGTCGATATTATTGCAATACTATTTTCCACTTAAGTAATGAATTAATGCTTATTGTTGCTCCTTGAGTCTGCTTAGCACCTTAGGTTAAGGTTTAAGGCTGAGGTGCAATTAATGTAAGGATCATGTTCAACGCTAAGGCTTAACTTTAAGAGCAGGTTAGTACTGAACTCCAGGCAAATGGTTAAATACACAGATGAAATACATATACAGTGTATGAGAGCTGTTTGATCTGCCTGATAATTTATATTTCTGTCCATTCATTGTCTATTTCTTAAATGTGCACAGTCATGTTAGATAGTATAGTCATATTGGAGACCTAACATTTATCTACTGAAGTTGAGCATTAAATCTAGGTCATGTTCCTGTGCCCAGGCTGTGCATGGGCAATAACGGAGAAGCAGCAGACTGATAAGGTTATCATTTTCTGTAACCCTGCTCTCTCCTCCTTTCAGCATGTTCTTTTTGGCACATGAGCACTGAAACATAACTGATTGGTTCCTTGCACTGCTGCTTCTTCTTCTTTTCCCAGTCTGAGCTTTGCTGTAAAATGCATTGCAAAAGGGTAATACCAAGACAAATTTAGGTACTCACATAAGTCCCTTTTAAAAATGCACACAGCTTTTAATTACACACAAAAGTAAAAATCAGCTTAATAGCAGGGCAAAGCCCATTAAAAATGCACAGTATAAGATTTTACTTGTTTTCATTTAAATATAATAATTAGACATGTGCACAAGCAAAAAATGTGTTTCATTTCGTTTTGATTTGGATTTTGCTTCATTTTGTTTTTCAGAATTCGGGTCCGAAAGTCAATTAGTTTCGGAATTCGGATTCGGACGAAATTCTTTAGCGGAAATCCGTTCAAAATTGCGTTCCATTTTTGTTTCGTTTTCGTTTCGTTTGTTCTTTGCAACAAAGTGACATTTAAGAGGGAAAAAAGTTTTTTTGTTCTCAAATCTCACTTTGCTGCAATGAAATTTCGTCCAGAAAACGAAAGTTCGTCCAAAAACACGAATCAGAAATTCTGAATCGGAAATTCGGATTAGTTTGCATTCGTTATATCTATAATTTGGAACTCGGATACATCCGAATCTCCGAATTTCCAAAATTTCGTTAGAATTTCGATTCTGAACTAAATCTTTTGCATATGTCTAATGAATATTGCCTGTTTTTCCTGAGGGAAATGTACTTTCTTTTCTAGGGTGACAATGCTCACTCACCTGCCCTTAAGCTGGCCATACACTGCTTAGATTTTTTTCAAGAACTTTCCAAACATTTGTTTGACTTTATTATTGATAGGGTCAAATGGGCAATCAATTTCGACTGTAGTGATGAAAAAACTTGAAGGCACATGATGGAAAATGATTCTCGAGTGAATGAAATTCTAACAGTGAATGTGGTTTTTGTTCGGGAAACTCCATTCATTCCAAAATTGAATGCAAACGAAATTTTGATCGACATTCATCAAGTGTTTGAAGGCATTATCAACTGGTAATTAAAGATCTTTCATATGTTTGGAAATCTACAAGTGTATGGCTAGCTTAGTATGATAGAGAATTGTCACACTTCTCAGCATAGTAGAGCAGCTGTACATGCCAATGTACACAGTGTTATCATGTTCTGCTAAACACTGCAATGTTTGGCATGCCCTAAGCCCAGCTGTTACTTCTTGATTTACAGTGCTCCTTTTTTGCATAGTGTGTATGTTTTTTTTTATTCTGCCTGGTTTCAAAAGGGAAGGCAACGATTTATAGATTTAATATGTTGGGTTAAGGGTTTATGACCCTGATGGTGGTTGAGTGTTACATTTCCAGTAAGTGTTTGGTTAGGTTTTGAGGTCAAGGAATGAGGGGAAGTAGTTTTTTTCTGGCACTGAAAACACTGCACAGTACAATCTCCTCAGCACCAAATCAAAAGATTCTATTATCTTTTCCACATCTAGCCTGTCCTATACCATACTAAAACATAAAAAATAGAGAGTCTGTTGGTGGTATAAGTGCAGTGTTTAGAGCTGCTGTAACCAATTATCTGCAGCTCTGCTAGACAGTATGTCATTCTTTTTAGTTTTTTATTTCTGTGCTTCTTCCCTCTTCAACATACTGAAAATGACTGCTGCAGCTATATCCTTTGCATTTCAATATCATTGAGCCAAACCACATCACCCTTGCTGACTGACTGCTTCAAAGGTTAAAGTAATTCTGTCATGACACCCATCAAGGGCCTGTTCACACCATATCTGCCTAGTTTTAAATTGTCTCAGTTCACATCACTGTGTTGTGGTTTTGTGCACTGCAAAAGTACTGTATGCATTACCAAATAGAAAAATATCTTTATTTCCCACACAAGAGATTAAACTATCTAAAATGATTACTGCAGGGCCCTCCATTCATATATATGTAGAAATATGTATTATATATTACCATAGATATAACCAAAGTGAATATTAGGAGCAGACCAACACCATGCATAGACATTATAAACACAGAATTGTCTGTATATTTATGGGGTGGGGAAACTTACATATGGATACCTTAATAAATCATAGATGCTGTTCAACGATGTTATATTCCTTCATGTATAAATTATCAAAACTATGTAGTTAAATATACATTCTCATTATTGTTTCAGATATACTGACAACAAATCTTTTAAAAAGTTTCACTTTCTAAAAAATGGTGATTATGATAGACCTCTTCAAGCTGAACATAAATATAATTTCAGAATGACTCCATCATATAGGAATCTTGAGAACTATGAAATGAACTTCTAATCACTTTATAACGTGTTCAATCGCATAATGTTAACTTATATGTAATGGATAATTTCTGATACGTAGCACAAATTCAGGTGACTAAAAGTGTTTTGCTGCTGATTTGTGTCAGTACTCAGTGTAATTTCTGAGCCTGATGAACGGGACCCTGTGCTGCCCAGAAAGCGCTTGTCTGACTGACATGTTTCCTCAATAAATGGACACTTGGCTATTCTGAAACGTTACTTGGTGTGCTGGTGACTTCCACTACTAATTATTGTACTTGGTGTTCAGTGCATCTGCTTGACAATAATCAGCCAGCATTGATGGATTCCAGTTGCACTGATATCATTTTTCCAATATGGTCAGGGCCATCCCTGTAATGAGGCAGCCTAAGCTGTTCTCACAGGCTGCATCTCTTAGGGTCATGTGGGGGGGCGGCAGGCAGAGTGGCATGTCTGCTCTGCTGCACAATCTTTACAGTGTAACTGCCTCCCCTTTTCCAACCAAAGCATCCTAGGATGAAGAGCCAGCCAGTGAGATGTGTAAGGGCCATACACATTTCCCCGTCCAGCTCTTAGAAACCTGGGACATTTTGGTCAGCATCACAATCAGGGATGTCAGTGAGCTGGGTGGGATGCCAGCCAGAGTTAGAGCTGAGAAGCTAGCGTACACCAGCAGCACCCCCCAACCACCTCCACCACCAACCTCGGAGCATGCACAAACAGCACCCTGCCCAACTCCCCCACCTCAGATGGTGAATAGGCTAGGAAAACCCCTGATTGTGGGGTTTATCACTGACTGCATCTAGATTTTCATGAAAAAAAAGTCCAAGTATGAATGCAGAAAGTGAATTTTCAGTAACATGCTGCATTTCACTGTTTTATATGCTGTAATAAGTTTGTCAACCAGCTGAGTGCAGTTTGGTGCTTTTTGGTTGCCAGACAAATTTGAGACGACAATATGAAATGCTTCCCAGAGGATTTTCTTTGACCTTACTAACAGATCTTTGAACTGATTGTCATTGATGACATATCTGATCTGAGGACCAACGAAAATACCTTCATTAATCTTGGCATCAGTTATCCTTGGAAATATCTGTATCAAATAACTAAAGCCCTCCCTTTCTTTGTTCATCACTTTCAAAAAAAATGTCATCAGTTTCAGTTTTATGTAAAGCAGAGGCAAACATATCTTTATTTGGTCAACAAGTAGTTTATGTGCCACTTTTCTCTGTCTTGGAACCACATTCTTTCAAAGTGGCCATTCTTTTTTAATGTCAATTAAAATAAAAGATTTGTAAAAAATGGCACATTACTCTTTATTTTATAATTAGCAGACCAAAATCTATAAGATATACCCAGAATTGACCAAGACCCAAACTCTTTGTTGTCCAGTGTAATTTGTTTTGTAAAAAATGTTCTTCAGTATCTATACAGGATTCTTCAAGTATATTGAGTAGCACATGTAGTTATAGAACTAAACTTCATAAGTGGTGCATAAAAGCCACATCAATCTACAGGTTAGATTGGTTAGCTGTAGTCTGTTCGGAATTTTGTTTGTGGAGGAACTTTCGTGGCAGCATATACTATATACCCCTTACTCATTCATGTGTGTGGGGGTTGGATATCTGGGCATCCCCTTATTCTAAAGGAATACCAAAAGCTTGCAAACTGGCTTTAAAAAAACATTAGAAAAAAGTTAGAAGAGATTCGCCTCTGATAGATTTTAATGAGGTTCACTATTATGTCTGGGGGTTGTAGATTTGTTACCGCTCTGTTCAGCAAATGTCCAGTAAACCAAACTTTTCTCAGCTCACTCATCACTCCTATAGGACTACCTGTCCCCCTTTATCAGTTTACCAGTGATTGTCAGACACTGCTCATTCTTTTAAAACACTCAAAACGTTAAAGCTGGCCATCAAACACTTCATTTGGCAGGGTAAAAGATCCCATATAGCTATGCACAAACTTTATCTTCGAAAGAGTGAGGGGGCATGGCCATGAACCTACAATTTGTCCTTCCTGCTACAATACACCATTGATTGGATTCAGGGTAACTCTAACCACACAAACTACAGTATATATTAGAAACAGACATGTCATTCCTGGCACATCACTGCGCTCCTTACTTTTTCCATTTCTAAGCTACCCTCACTCCTTGGTATTAATCAGAAACACAGTGATAGCATTGAAAAAACTAAGAAAAATATGAAACTATCTCCATACTTTGAGATATCTTTCTATTAAACACCCATAATTTCCTCATTGAGAAAACTACCCTGCAGAAGTCTTGGGCAACCCATGGACTAACCCATTTCTAACATCTTTTCACAGAAGACTGACAAAGCCTTACACCTTCTAAGTATTGTATTCCAAATTCCAAATGCCCCCTCAGGGGTAACCTACATTATTCACAGGTCACCAGTTTCTGGAAAAGGCATCCACAAAAATCCTACATATAACTTGAAAACCATTGTCCTGGACACATTCATTACCTTACCCTGAACTCTTGAGCAATATCCATAATTGTATCTCTGGTAAGATTTAATGTAGTAAAATGACATAATGAGATAATGGAGCACGACAGGGATTTATATAAGAGAATTGCAAACTGAATGACCCAAAAGGTGAAATTCACAAGAGCAAGTTGGTATATACTAATATTAATGCATGAGAGAACATGAAAAACATTTGTTGAGAACAGTGAGTCTGACATGTTTCCGGTAGGAGTCCAAAAAATAAAATATAAAATCAAGTATGGACTTTTTTACTTTTTTCATAGTTTAAGATTGCAGATTCTCTTCCATGCTCAGTGTAGCCTGGGAAAACAGAGCATATCCAGTACCATGATCAGCCATTAGATTAGCTGCTACAGATCTTGAGCAAGGTGTGGATGTTTAAGAAAGTATAATTTAAATAGCACATTAATGGCTTAGCAAGACAAAGTTTAATTTTACAGGTGCCTTTATGGAGTATATGGGGTTGATTTACTAACCTTATAAACACCCCACGAACAAGTATACACCTCTGTAGTGTGTTCCCTCCCAGCATGATCTATTGGTGGAATCTAGGCACCTTTGTAGTGTGTACACACCCAGCAGGTGTGTTGTGCAAAGCCCTGCATGAATTGCAAGGTGATGGTGTAAATTAGCTCTACATTGTGTTGCTTGCGTTGATGAATGCAGGAATGTAAATGCATGAGCTAACCATTTTTGTCTAAACTGTGAAGAAGCATTATATATGCGTCATGTGCATGATTTTTCCATATATGGCATTAGTGGAAATATGCTTTTAGAGACTTTTTGGTTGATAAATACGTTTTGCTGTGTAAAAATCACACGCATCTAGTGCGTGTGTTTAGGTTAGTAAATCACCCCCAATAACTTAAAATGCTGGCAAATGGGGCAGCAAATTAAATTCAGGTAAAGTCACCAATAGTAAATAAAAGTATGTTTGCCTAGGGGCAATAGTGATGTAACCTGTCAGTGAGCATAGTCACTCTTGTGTTGTGCAGAAAAAATATCAGAACAGTAAACAGAATCAATATACAAATTAAGTACTTATCTGAATTCTGATTCTGATTTTGAGATAAGAGCAACCAAAATTGTGTTAGGATCATCCATTAGCCATCAGTGCTGATTATTCTGTGGTGGGAAGACATGTGGTACATTTTGACTTGGAGAAAATTCTTCTCTTTTGTCGGTAAGATATTCTGCAGTCTAGTTGGTGCATCAGGTAGATCCCTCCCCTATGCCATCATTGGGTCTTAGAATGTGTGCTGTTTCCTGTCTTGCATTTGGATTCACTAAAGTAAATTTTCTTCACTTCTAAAAGAAGGATGGACTTTTGTTTTCTTGTAACTTCTACTGAATACTCTTTTAAGATAAGGAGTTTGCTATCATGCAGGGAGAGATCCTTTGCTGAGGGGACAGCTTGTAAATGGCTGACTGATCTATGCAGTCAAGGTATTTCCTGCTAACCAGCCTTGGTGTTTTGAGATCATGCTTTGGTGGGCCTATCTGGTGTACCCGTTGCACTTGCATGGTGCAGAAAGTTCCAGAAGGTCAGGGATGTTATGGGAGAAAGTTGTAACCAGTAGTGGACCAGAAGATATGATTATGGCAAGTCTATGATGTGAAGATTAGCAAGGATGTGGATATGTTTAGTTGTTTCACCAATTGGAAGCAAACTTTTTCTGCATCTTCTTCTAGCATAGTTATATGGCCTTCAGCCTCCGTGATCCTTTGGCCTCGTGCCAGTAGTTAATTCCAAAGTGATTGTATGCCTGTTAAGGCTGTTTTGTTAACTTCTTGAATTGTGGGCTTGAGCAATATGGCAACCTTGACTGTAATTTTTGTATGATCCGTAGTCTGACCAACTTCTGAAGTGTCCTCACATGGCAGTTCCTGATCAACGGAACCAGAAGTCTCTATGCTACCAATGTTATTCTACATTTTGTCTTGTTTATTACTACACCAAAATTGTATTACAAAGCAGTGCAAAGTTATTTACAGTAGGAAGTTTTTATAATTATTTTAGGCTACGAAAAAGGAATAAATTAAGCCAAAAAATGTGTGCGGTCAGTATAAAAATTCTTGAAAAAATAAAACTAGCAAAGGGCAAGGAAGAAGTTAACTATAACTAGGTATGTATAGCAAGGAATTTTTTCTGGTAGTATGGATTTTTTAAAAAATAGTCATTTTCAGTAGCTTTACCAAAACTTTAAGGATTCAGGGTGTTCTTAATAGCACCACTTCAATAACTTGTCATTATGGCTGTGCCAGATTCAATAAGAATTTCTACTAGTTTACAGATTAGAAAACTGACAGTAATTAAGATCAAATACAGCTTACATACAGAAAGATGCCAGTGCCCATAGTGGGACGTGTATGTGCTGGGACGTTGTCATGAGTTTGACTGTGGCTGTGACTATCCTAGCAACCAATGGCACATCCCTGGCCCAATTCAGCTGTCAGTCCAAAGATTCCCCAGCCAGCAGCTCATTGTAAACAAAGGGGCCAGGGATGCTGGCTGACATCATTACCTGAATATAGCCATATTTGGGTAATGATGTTAGCCAGCATCCCTGCCTCTGTGTATATGCAGCTGTCGGCCAGGAAATCTCCAGGCCAGTAGTTGAATAGGGACTGGGGGAAGTAATTGGTTACTAGGAGGTTGCCAGATGACCGCTTCCTAGCAACCAATGATACTGATAGTGGTTGGTCTGATGGCGAAGCTGAGGGACTAATTCCCCATTAGGTCCGCTCCCCTGGTGATTAACAGAAAGCAGTGGGCAGCTTCCATAGTGAATAGACAGCCTGCTATTGGCTATGGTAACCACCCACTGCCTGCTGTCAATCACTGTCAAAGCCAACCTGATGGGGAACTAGTCTTTCAGCATGCCCTTCAGGTGCCGCCCACTGTCAGCATCACTAGTTGCTGAGGATATTGTTGGTTTCACACTTTTATTTCAAAATGCCAGAAGACTGCGTAGAACATAACCTTCAGACACCTCCCACTGTCAGTGTCACTAGTTGTTGAGGTTGTTGTCGGCTACATACTGTTATTTTAAAATGCCAGAAGACTGTGTAGAAGTCCTCTCATATGCCAGTTGTAGAGGTATACTTTAGAAATATGGCCCTGGGCTTGTGAATGATAAGTATCTTTTATCTACTGGGTGAAAATTACATTGACAGAAGCAATGGGGACTCGGCAGAAAATAATTACTGGGGCAATGTGCCAAATAATGCAATGTGTATAGATGTCAGGAATATAATGATTATTAAGTGGATTAAAGCAGTGAAGTTAATAGAAAAAACACTGAGACAGTAAAATCCTAGAAAAGTTATTAATTAATGAAATAGTTGTTTCAGGAACATGCCTGCAGCAGCCTATGATAAAAATTGAAAATAAAATATAAAGGTATTTAATGCAGGCAATATGTACATATAACTACACAGTGAGGCGTGCGTGGCAACCAATCAGCATCTCTTTTATTTTCAAATCTTAACTGAACAGACAGAAGAGAGAAGCTGATTGGTTGCCATGAGCAACTGCTCTGGATTTTGTCTGCTCCCGTTTGGATAAATGCCCCCCAATCTATTGTGGTAATGATAATCAAAACCTTTATTCAATGGAAACAACCCTAGTACATAAAATGCGCAGTAAATGGCCCTAAAAATACAGGTCATCGGTAAAGTTACCCCAAGACATTAGATGTCAATCCTTCCAATGTCAGCAATTTAAAAAGCTTGGATAATGGTTATTTGCTATATATGGGTACCCAATAATTTTTTTTTTCACTGCAAGAAAATGTTATTGACTAGCTTTGAAATTCTCAGAAAAATTGCTTAAAAATACAGTCACTGGCTATGAGTGTACAAAAGCATTTCTTGAGAAACTAGCAGACATAAACGAGTACCGATAAAAAAAATTTCGGTACTCGCCGATACCAATTACTGAGTAACGGAAGTCCCATTCAGGAAGCCAGGTGGCGTGTAATGACTTGCCACCTAGCTTCCTGATTAGCCGGGAAGCTGGGCAGCGTGTAAAGAGTCGCCACCTGGCTTCTCGATTAACAAGAAAGTCCCCTCTTACCTTAGTATGTGCAGCCTGTCACCCCCGGGGCCTTTCCAGCGAGAATGCGGCCTTCGTCCGGTACCCAGCCGGAGCCATCTGGCCGGCCAATCAGGAAGTCGGGTGCCATGCAATGACGCGACACCCTGCTTTCTGATTGGCCGGGAGGCCGGCTCCATGCTCTCTTGACATGAGATGACGAGGGAGCATGAAGCCAGCTTCCCGGCCAATCAGAAAGCAGGGCCTTGCATCATTAGACGGTGCCCGGCTTCCTGATTGGACGGCTCCGGCTGGGTACCGGACGAAGGCTGCATTCTCGCTGGAGAGGCCCCGGGGGTGACAGGCTGCACATACTAAGGTAAGGTAACCTTACCTCACGAGACCAGCTTCCTGATTGGCCAGCTTCCCGACCAATCAGGAAGCCAGGCAGCAAGTGACGAGAGAGCATGGAGCCGATTCCCGGGCAATCGCGAAACCGGGCAGCGTGTAATGACGCGCTGCCCGTCTTCCTGATACCGGAAGTACTCGTGCTAGGCATCGGATCATTTGGGCGAGTACGAGTACTTGCCCAAATACTCAGAATTGGCACCGATATCGATACTAGTATCGGTGCATCCCTAGTTTATATCATGAGATTTTGTGTAGAACAGGTTTGTGTAGGTAACAACAGTACTTCTGTTTTACTATCACTGCAAAAAGGGACAGGTTTACTGTGATGGTGAAAAAAACTCATATGATTAAAATTGTGATGTTCCACACAGGGGACATACCCACAAATATTATATCTAGCGAATAAAAAGATTGCTATGAATAAAACAATTATGCTAGGATTGACTGATTTGAAAACAATCTTCTGGTCTGGTTATCACACTGCAACAGACACCCCTAGCTGGCTGACAAAGTAGAAAATATCTATTGGCTTTGAAGCATAATGTATGTAGGAAAGTGACTTTGGTCAATTGAAATTATTTCTCCTAACATAATTTACACCCTCAAATATTTGCATATATTACACACAGACACATGCACATGTCTGCTTTGACATAAACATGTGTATTTGATCAATATGAGATGCATTGTTAAAAAAAGTTTTCAGACATTCAATAATAACCTGTCTTTTGAAAGCTTGCCATCTGATGTCTATTGCCAACTTTGCTAAATATATACAGATACTCCTCACTTAACGACTTACCTGTTTTGCGACCACTCGCACTTACGACTAGCTCTCCAACCATACCTGCGGGAACGTGGCAGCGGCAGTGACTCCTCTCACCATCTTGAGTGCTGTGCTCCTTTTTCCGCTGCTAGCCTCAGTAAGTACTGTATTGACAGATTTACAGTAGGCATGCACCGGCAAAAAATTTGTTTAGTTTCATTTCGTTTTGATTCGGATTTTGCGGTTTTTGTTTTTTTGGGATTCAGGTCCGAAAGTCAATTAGTTTCTGGGTTCCTTAGCGGTAGTCTGTATGAATTTTTGTTTTAATTTTGTTTGTTTCGTTGCAGTAAAATGACAATGTCACTTTGCTGCAGCAAAAATTTGCCCACAAATGAAAATTCGTACAGACTACCGCTAACGAATTTCATCCGAAATTTAATTTTCAGAAATTCGCATTCGTTTTCATTTGTCATTTCTGTTATTCGGAAATTCGGATACATCCGAATCTCCAAATAACGAAAATTGTCAGAAAAACAATTAATTTTTCCAAAACAAATCGCACATGTCTAATTTACAGTACACTGTACAGTACTGTACATCTCCAACACTATACAGTACTGTATACAGTTCCTCGCTTAATGACCGATTAGTTTAACAACCTGGTTGTAGGAATAGAATAGCTGTACTTTAGCCAAAAAGACAGTTTCTTTTTCAAGATAGGTACCTTGTGCATGAACATTAAAGAAGAACTCTGGGGAAAGTTAATATTAACCCTTGCAGTGGGGCTACCCCTGCACTGCAAGGGCTATGTGCTCATTTTGATCTAAGGAGGAACAAAGTTATACTTACCTGAACCTTGGAACCTGCTTGCTCGTTGGCCTGTCTCCACCTCTGCTGCAGTGAACAAAGGTCCCTGAGTCATCAAGTTCTATCCACAATGTATAGATCATGAGGATACTGAGGGACATTCTATCTCTGGGGCTGGAGGGAGTGCTGTCACAGCCGGAAGGCTCTAAAGGATCAGGTGAGGATATGTTTATTATTTTCCTCCCTAAAGCAAAATGAGCAGTTATCCCTTGAAGTGTGGGGGTAGCCCCATTGCAAGGGTTAATAATAATTGCCCCCAGAGTTCTCCTTTAATGTTTATAAGACATGAGTGTGCATATGGATATATGTTTATAGAAACATCAATGGCGGTTGACCTTTTAGTAAAGGCCCAACTACACTATTAAAATTATGACTGCTTAAAATGACTGATTAATAAAACTCACTTACAGAAGATAGCATCTTCAGTTATCCTATTTCTCTTTGTAAGTGGATTTCCTGATTTGGGAATTTAATTCAATTATTTTTATATAGGATAATAAAGCTTCCTATTATAAACATAAACCAGAAGCTGCATTTCTGAAGTTTGTTGTACTTTCTTCTGGGTCACCTGTCATGAAATGCATTAAAACTGTAATTTTCTTTAACTTAGTTAAGATACTGTGTGACTATTAATGTCCAAATATTATGTTTGTGCCATCTGTGAAATGGAATATCATTTGTTAACGCAAAAGTCTACTCATGCTTGAATAATTAGTGCTTGATAATAGTTATTCATATTTTATTGTCATGTATGATTAGTAATGTAAATGTATGATTACAGTGCTGGTTAGAATGATGTAGCTTTTCATGTCGTATTTTGTCATTTCTGAGAAAGAATATTGTATACTTCACAAACTGGTTTAAAGCTGCTATAGCAAAAATGTCAAGCTAAGTTTGGTTATGCAAGTAGAAAGCTTACAAAAGAAGTGTATCTTTAGTGTGGCACCATTTGTTCCATATAACCTAAGTGATTGATGTACAGGGTTAGACAAGCATAAGCCTCACATTGTTTGTCTCCTTGTGTGACCTTACGCTTATGATCTTCCATGAAATACCAGTGAAACAAGAAAAGGTTGTTGCCTATTTCAGCACTTCTATTAGCCATCTACTTACCTATTAACTGAACATTGGCCAACATTGTAAACTGACAATATGACCAACAGTCATTTCAAAATAATTTGAAGTAGCAAATAGTTTAATTTTGTTTAATGTTGATCCAAGTGCCTAATAATATCAATAAATTTGAAATTGAAAACAGTTTGGGGGAAATTGTCTTTTCTTTCACCCCTATACTCTGATAGAAGTAGTGATTAACTGGGGCATGTCCTGCTGCCAAGTTGTGAACAGCATAGCTGCTGAGCTCTCTCCCTATGGTCACATCCTGAACTAGATCATGTCACTCCTAGTGCTGCCATTCAGCTCTGCCACCCTCTGTACAGCTTTGGACACCATCCTCTACCCTTCACCATGGTAAAAATTGGGCAGGCCATGAGCAAATCAATTGGAGATTGAGACTGGCAAGATTAAGCAGTGAGCCCCACAAAATAGTGCTACCGCTTCACGTGGCGCTAATCAATCAGCTACAACTTCTGACAGTCGCAGGCCGGGTGAGTCTTAGAGATCACGCGCAGACTTTCATCAGGGACCCCTCTGTCCATCTGCTTCTGCTAATTTAGACCCCACATCTGCTGCCTTATCTTCTGAACCAGCCACTGAACCCACACTTTCCCAAATGAATGGGCCTCCTATGAGGTAAAAATGATGGCCGCACATGCGCACAAACGCCTGTATAGAACAGGCCAGAAACACGCTGTGGCGCACATGCGTGCGCAACCAGAAACATGCACAAGCATCAGGCACACAGGTAGTGATGCTACAAGCATTGATGAATTGGCCTATTTAAGCGAGCCTGCCTTGTCACTGTGCTGATGGTCTTTCAGCTGTGCTCCTGTGCCTGTTGCCTTGTTGAACCGTATGCCTGTGCCCTTTTGACCCGAATGGTTGGACTTTTCTTGATTGCTGCCTACCCCTGACCTCAGTCTGTTTCCGGGACTTGCTTATTGCCTCACGATTCTGTACCTCGATGTCCGGCTGGTTCTGATCCTTGGCTATTCTGCACTCCTGTTTCCTTATTTGGCTTATCCGCTTCTGGACTTTCCTTGCACCAGTGCCTGATCCCACCTGTGGGACTTGTGCTCCTGGCCATCCTTTCACACTCTGTTACCACCTCCAGGGGGTGTAGGACGCAAGAAGCAAGAGAAGCCTCATCAGCTGTCTGTCTCTCACCAGATATGTGATACCTCCCTTACTTTACATAAAGAGACTGCTCTAATCAACGTATCTGTCCTTAAACATAATGTTATAAATATTAGACACAGAACGGGGGTATTGATCAAAACTAGAGCAGACAGAATCTGGAGCAGTTGCCCATGGCAACCTATCAGCTTCCATTTTCAGTTTGTTCAGTTAAGCTTTGAAAATGAAAGATAGAAGCTGATTGGTTGCCATGGGCACAACTCCAGGATCCATCTGCTCGTATGTGGACAGCACGTAAGCTCCATGGAAGACACTGGGGTTTATTCACTAAGCTGCCGTAGGCAGCCGAGTGAAAGACTGACCGACGCTGTTCGGCTATTCCCTTCAGGCTGGTATGGCTGATTTCAGCCGTATATCGGGTGGCTTCGGGTCGGCCGAACATGCTCAGCATGTTTGGCCATCCCGAAGTGCAGGAGGAGTTCGACTAAGCCGAACCTCCGCAGGCTACTCGCTGCTGTTCGGTCTATTCTTATAGGTGCCGAACAGCAGTCAGTGAATAGCCGAATGCCGCTGAGCAGCATTCGGCTCGGCTGTTCTGCTCGGTCCCTCAGAGGGACCGAGCAGAACAGAAAAATAGTTAAAAAAGTTAAATAAAATGAATAGAAAACGATTGTGCGGAGCTAGCAATGACAGCTAGCTCTGCCCAACAGTTTTCTATTGTTTGGCGGTTCTGCTGCCGTCAAAGAAAAAAAAAACCTCTCCCGGGCGCTCTGGGAGTCTCCCGCTCCCGGCCGCCCAGGAGAGAAACACTGATTTTTCTTTTTTCTGACACGGAGCATTGCACCCGCCCTCTGCTGCAGTTCTTCATTAGGTCCATCAGCAGAGGGCAGGTGCAATGCTAGTTTACTATTGGCTATTGTAAATTGAATGACTCCGTGTCAGAATAAAGAAAAAAGAAAAAGCAGTGTATCTCTCCTTGGCGACCGGGAGACTCCCGGAGCGCCGGGAGAGTTTGCTGTCTGGAGATCAGTGTCCCTGATTAGCTGGTAACCAGGGACGCTGATCTCTCTGCAAGTGACCGGAGCCAGCCGTAAGATCACGGCTGGCTCCGCCCAGCTGTTAGAAGCAGGCTGTCAGCCGGCCAATGGCCGGCCGCTAAGCCAGCTGCGGCTTTCAGCGCGGCACTGCCAAGCCGAGGCATACGAGTTCAGCTCGACTGAACCGCTCGGCTAAGTTCGGGAGCTGTAAGGGCTATTGTGAATAGCCCATACAGCAGCCCTTCGGTTCTACTGAACCGAAGGGGTCCTGGGGCCAAAGCTAGCCGAAGGATCGGCCGAAGCTACGGCTAGATCCTTTGGCTGCTTCGTGAATAGACCCCACTGATTCTTTAGCTTAAAATGTAGTGGCTTAAAACATCTTTTGCAGACAATACATCCTTTGGAGACAAAAGTTTTTGCCACCTCTTTGCTATAGAATTTGCTCATCGGGTGGCACCCCTCCTCCTCTTTTAATGAGACTTTTGCACTTCTGAGATAGGGAAGCTATTCTTAGGTTGGCGAAAAGGAGTTCCTTATAATGGAAATCCTCTTACTATTTTTCCAGACTTCTCAGCTGCAATACGAAAACAATGAGCAGCCTTTATTTTAGTAAAGGGATACATATATCCCATAAAGCTTGATACACCCTGCCAAGTTGCAAATTGCACACCGTGGAAAGATCAACTTCTTACTTGATCCCAAGGATGCCTCTCACTGGTTGGATATGCAACCGGCTTGACAACGTCCATAGATATGCCTGTCCATATGCTGATTTATTCCCCTTGTTTCTCCCCTGAGATACTGATAAATACTTACACTGCTGAACAATGAGAATTGCTTGATGGGGACCACTGTGGCCTAGGTTTGGATCTTTGATCCAGTATGTGGATTGGGACACAGTATAGTAGATTTACTTCTTGAACTTCTGTTTTACCTCACAATGGGAGTTAGCACATGTTCTCTCTTTTTTGTTTAACTGTCGCTGGGTTAAACCTCTCACAAGTTTGGGTTTTGGGGCCCAAGAGGCATGACAGGCGGTTTTCACTGATTGTGATTCTGTTTGTAATACTTTGTTTATGCACTTGGTCAAACTCCTGGGTACATTTATCTTCTACTCGATTGTGTCCTCTAGACAGTGCTAGTATTTCATATAGTTTAACACTCTGACACAAAAAATACTCTTATCATACCATGTGATGCATAAATAAAGGTACATTTTTGTTAATAGTTAAGGTATTTAAATGCATTTTTAAGATTTAACTCCTAAGTTTAGCAGTACAATTCAGTTGCTTTCTACTTTTTGCAGTCACTTTCTGTTTCTAGGGTGGGAAAGTCTGTCTGCTAAAATCATATGATTAGGTCCAATGTTGCAAAGAGGAACTGGAACAACCAGTGGCCAGCAGGGAGAAGCATGCATGCAGGCATGCCAGGGATGTTTTCTTTCAGAAAAGAGCAGCAGTACTGTGACTTTGGCTCCACATTAAGGTAGCCATCATTTACATAAAACCCTCCCTAGAGCCTGCCCACTGCTTGGTAGGGCTCTTGACAGAAGATCCGAAACGTGGTGCTGTAAAGTTTACAGGAGCATGTGGGGGTTTTTTACGCTAGGAACTCCTACCAGATCAAAAATGTAAATCTTTTGGCTGGTAAAACATATTTTTTCACATATATTTCAATTGTGGATTTGGATGTTTGCCTAAAGTCCAGTTTTAAACAGTACAAAAATAACAATACATGCCAAAAAGAAGAAAAAAACACAGCTCAAATTTACCTATTCCACCCCCCATCTAAAAAAAAGGCTCTGAATAAAGCAAAAAAGAGTTGACTGTGTTTTTTGTTACATAAGCAAAGCACAGGTTCACTATAATGCCTTAAGATAATAAGGGGAATTAATATTTCTTAATAAATTGGGTTATCTAGATCAGCGTCTGCCGTTCCCACCACTGACAGTAGCCAGCCTCTCTCCTACCCTCACCTTTACAAGTATTCTTACTATTCTGACTCTTGTGCGCATGCAGGTGTTCCTCTGGTGAGGTGAGATGAAGTGGACAGTTCATAGCAGTACAGGCAGCACATAAATTGTAACTGAGAAGGAGGCTGGGCCTGTAATTCATATTAAAAATCACTTGCTTTTGTTTGCAAGTAATCAGTTGGGTCCCAATTATCATTGTGCTGAACACATATTTAATGCCTGGGAGCTTTCTTCTCATTCTCTAATTCCCCACTCAGAAGCAGAAGTACATTTTATTAATAGAGGAATGCATGCTACTCTTCAGGGATAGTTGATGAAACACAGTAGGACACTTCCTACTGCACCCGCTTGCGAACAAAAGTTTTGCAACATGCCTTAGGTGATAATACCTCTCATCCTGTGTACATGCATGTATATAAAAATGGGCCTATTCCCTAACAATATGCAACTTTATGTGACTGCAAGCTCTTTGTGACTGCAAGCTGATGACGGCTTCACAGCTAGTAGTCATACAACTTGGCACACTTTTAAAAATGCAGTCAAATGTAAAATCATAACATGTTTTAGTATTCTTACACATGTATAAAGTATTTTTACTAAAAGAAAAAAAGAGACCATAGATTATACAGCTAGCTCAGCTCTGTCTCCTCCACAGTGGAGGAGACAGAGCTGAGCTCATACAAGCCGATTTTATGTTTTTACAGCGCTGAAAAACTCTTTTAAATGTAAGTGTTCTGATTTTTATGAATAAACTATCATCTCGCAGTTTTACACTATGTGCCATCTTGGTTTTCTATTTTGAGCGGATAAGAGAGACTTGGGAGAGACATCGGGCAGTCTCATCATTTTCAGCTGTTGGTGATTCAGTGGAGAAGGAGACATCGGACACCAGATAATTTTGCGGAGCGTTTGAAGACCACTGGGTGGTCAGAAATATCTGGTGAGTGAGTGCGCTAGTGTTTGTGCACCTGGAGGTGGATCACTGGTGATTAATCGACAAGGAATTGAAGCACAGAAGTCACGAGTGATTGTGGAACTTTATATGCAATGATTATTTGACTCACTGATGTAAAGAAAGTGAACACAAGGATTTCATCACATTTATTTTTAATCATATCAATTTTGGGAATATTTTTATATGGACTATATATTAGTTGGAGTGAGCATGATGTATAATTGTCACTAAGCATATGCACTTAGAGTTTTATAATATTAGAGATAGCGCAGTGTCTTTTGTTTAATATATTGTGGGAGAAGTTTATATAGCTTCTCTCTATCTCTGCAGCTGTCTATAGGGTGTTTTTGAGGAGTTTGGTGTAGAGCACTGTAGCGTGGATAATCATTTGTTTTTCTAGTTGCATTTGTTTATGTTGCATGATATTAACTCAACTGTTTATGAATCCAATTTTTTTGTAAATAAATCTCTAAAGTTAATTTTAGTGCACATAAGCAGATTAAAAGATGAGGTTGTTCCAAGTAAATAGATACCAGACATGTCAAGCTTTAAAATTACATGCACCAATGAAATGACGAAAATACAATATGTGTATGATGATACACATATTGTCTAAAACATGGGTGCCCAATAGGTCGATCGCGATCTACCAGTCGATCGCAAAGCTAATGCTGGTAGATCGCGATCACAAGTCTGCTCAGCAGGAGGAGACCGGCCGGGCTACGATAAGCAGCATCGTGAAGGAGGAGGTGGCACTGTATATCTTCGTTTTGTCATGGGAGTGGGCTGAGCCGGAATGATAGAACACCGGCGGGGCTCGGGTGATCTTTGCAGCTCTGCCAGCACCATGAGTTATGTCTCGGGCAGGGGGAGTCGCAGCAGCTAAGAGGACATGTCCCGGTCAAAAAGAAAGAAATGATGAAAAAAAAAAGAGGCAGCAATGCTGACAGAGTTTGGCTACTATAGGTAATAGTCATACTTTACCTCTCTGACTTTAGGTGAACCTGCACCGTGCAAATTTCAGCTGGTTTTTGATGAACCAGCTGAAATTTGAACAGTGGGTGCGCTGTCAGCACCCTTTCTGTGGACATTCCTCGATCAGCTAATTGAAGGAGCCATTGGGAAAAAATTTCTACGAACAGAGATAGTAGCCATTGAGCTGCCACCTCTGTGTGTGTGTATACTGACAGTGGCCGCGGGCCTCTGTCAGAATATAAAGAACACGGGGGATTCCTTGATCAAAGTGCTCATAGCATTGATGGAGGAATCTGCTCTTTTTTTCCGTTCAGCCCGCAGGTTAAACAAAAAAAAATAGAGCAGTGTATGACCAGCTTTTGGGCCTGTTCACACTAGTACAGTGCGTTCATCGCACACTCCTTGGGGATGAAAGCACTGTACAGCACAATCACACCTACCCCCCTGTGTTCTGGTACGGGAGGTGCGTTGCAATGCCATTTGTTGGTAGATCTCATTGAGCTGGTAATTTTAAAAGTAGATCTTAACACAAAAAAGTGTGAGCACCCTTGGTCTAAAGGCACCACTTTGAAAGCTTTTACAGGTAAATTTACAGGTAACGGTGAATAATGGCCCTGGAGCTCAGGTGCCTCCCATTTCTCTTGATAGTTGCTGAGATGTTTCTACACCTTGACTGGAGTCCACCTGTGGTAAATTTAATTGATTGGACATGATTTGGAAAGGCACACACCCCTCTATAGAAAGCCTAAAGGTGCCCATACACCTGCCGATTTTCGTACAATAATTGCGGGTGATCCCACGATAATCGGCAGGTGTATGGAAGGCGTGCAACCATTTTTACTGTACGGTCGCACGTCTTTTGTCTTCCGATCACGCTGGAAAACCTGCCGAAAATAGAAAGATTTTCGGCGGGTTAGTGGCGTGCTCCGAAGACAAATGCCGAACGGGCCGGTGTGTGCAAGCGCACACTGCCCGCTCAGCATTGCAGTCATCGGAAGCCCTCCCCTTAGTGGGGGCGGTCTTGCGATGATCGCAAGTACGATCTGCCTGTCCAAGATGGGCAGATCATACAAGCTTTTAATTACCTTGAAAGTTGTGCGATGATTGTAAGGTGTATGGCCAGCTTTACAGCTGACTTTGCATACTCTATCAGAGCAAAATCCATGAGGTCAAAAGGAACTGCCTGCAGAGCTCAGACATAGGATTATTGCAAAGCACAAATCTAGGGAAGGCTACAAAACATTCCTGCTGCACTGAAGGTTCCCAAGAGCACAGTGGCCTCCATAATTCTCAAATAGAAGAAGTTTGGCACAACCAGGACTCTTCCAAGAGCTGGTCGCCAGGGCAAACTGAACAATCGGGGGAGAGGGGCCTTAGTAAGAGAGGTGACAAAGAACTCGATGGTCACTGTGACTGAGCTCTAGAGATCCTGTGTGGAGATGGGACAAAGTTCCAGAAGGTACAACCATCACTGCAGCCCTCCACCGATCTGGCCTTTATGGCAGAGTGACTAGACGGAAGCCTCTCCTCAGTGCAAAACACATGAAAGCTGAAGGTTCACTTTCCAACATGACAACGATCCTAAGCACACAGCCAAGACAACACAAGAGTGGCTTAGGGACATGAATGTCCTACAGTGGCCCAGCCAGATCTCTGACTTGAACCCAAATGAACATCTCTGGAGGGAAGTGAAAATGGCTGTCCGCTGACAGTCCCCATCCGACCTGAATGAGATTGAGACGATTTGCGAAGAAGAATGACATGAAATCCCCCCCATCCAGGTGTGCAAAGCTTGTCACGTCATACCCAAAAAGACTTGAGGCTGTAATTGCTGCCAGAGGTGCTTTAACAAAGTACTGAGTAAAGGGTCTGAATACTTTTTTTCTTTTTAATAAATTCACAGACATTTCTAAAATTCTGTTTTCACTTTGTCATTTGGGGGTTAATTATTGTAGATTCATGAGAAAAAAAATGAAATTTAAACTGTAGTATCAGGCTGCAACATAACAAAACTGAAAAAAGTGAAGGGGGTCTGAATACTTTCTGAATGCACTGGGAGTACAGTAACCGTTTACATAGAAAATGTTAGCAAAATGATAGTTATATTTAAAAAGTGAAATTATGAGTGATTGAGGTTGATTTACTAACCTTATAAACATGCCACGAACAAGTATACACCTCTGTAGTGTGTTCCCTCCCAACATGATCTATTGGTGGAATCTAGACACCTTTGTAGTGTGTACACACCCAGCAGGTGTGTTGTGCAAAGCCCTGCATGAATTGCAAGGTGATGTTGTGTAAATTAGCTCTACGTTGTGTTGCTTGCGTTGATGAATGCAGGAATGTAAATGCATGAGCTAACCATTTTTGTCTAAACTGTGAAGCAGCATTATATATGCATCATGTGCATGATTTTTCCATATATGGCATTAGTGGAAATATGCTTTTAGAGACTTTTTGGTTGATAAATACGTTTTGCTGTGTAAAAATCACACGCACCTGGTGCGTGTGTGTGTTTAGGTTAGTAAATCACCCCCATTGTGTTCTTAGTAGAAACATTGTCCCCGATAACAAAACCTGAATTCATCAGATACTATAATTGACATGCTTTTTTGAGAAAAAGGAAGGGTGTTTCATGCAACATGTTTGAAACTATAACACAATGTTAATAATTAATTCGATTTGACATATTCGGATAGAATGGATGGAAAAAGGATTTACTCACTCAGTAAAGCCCATAAATTAGTCATTGGTTTCCAATTGTTATTTTAGGAATATTTCCTGTTGCCTTGGAGATTCAGTTAGTCTTAGGAAACTACCATGCATTTTACTTTGTCATTGTATGCAATATAATTAATATACAAGGAAATTAATTGCAGGATATAAACTCATTTTATATTAAAACACATAAAAAAGTACATTTAATTTAGGTAGGATTTTTAAAGCTTGGGTGCTTTATTTTGTTATTTTATATTGTCAAATCAAATGGGCGTTCATGGCATACACATTTCATTATAAATGTGTTTTAATTTAAATATACATTTGCATTGATTTAAATAAAATATTTCTGTTTCTTCAATAAATACTTTCTCAACAATAACCAAAGTACACAGAAAAACGAATCCTATTGAAACTGCTGTAACAGAAATCTAAATCTACATAAAGAAAACATAACAACAACTTAGTGGTTCTTACAACAGCTCTGTAGTGGTACTGAAATAAAGAAAAAGTATTGGGAGAGTAAAATGTAGTCTTCCCAATACTTAGAGCTGACATGTGACACGGCAGGTGTCATATGCGGACTCTATAGTTTGAAAGTTAAGCGATCATGAACCACTGATCGCTCAGCTCATGGTCTTCTACCTACAGAGACTGCCAGTCACCACCCCCGACAAGGATGCAAAGATTCCCTGCTCCCCTTTCTGTTCTTCCAGTGCTCATTGGAGGGAAGGATGGGGGGTGGAGAGGACACAGCTGGCATTGGATCTAGAGAGGCAGAGCCAGCTGTCAATCAGGCAGTGTGGTATATCCTGACATATTGTTGTGATCTTTCCCCAATTTAGCGTGGCTCTGTGCTGTCAGCAGATGCTGACTTTGGGTCGCAGGAATACATCAGTAAATGTACTCCTTTAACCCAAAAGGGGACTAAAGCCAAAATAAATATTTACCTATGAACACACAGCTAAATACATGTATTATCATGTTTAATAACCATGCTCCTTTGATCAAGGTGTTTTTGCCACTTTTTATACCATTATATTTTCCCTGTAAAGTAAAAAGTTTAATATCTTACCCTTATTTGTTAGAAGTGGGTTACACCTGCTCTCCACATAGGATAAATAGGCATTGCCCAAGCATCCATCACCCTTCAACAACAACAATCCTGCAGAACAAATTATGTGCAAGATTGTGTCTGGAGATCATCCAATGCCAATTGTTTAAATAGAAATAGCCATAAAAAGTCATATTCTCTTGTATCTTATCCACTTGCTGCCCAGAGCAATTTCTTACATTTGCCCACACATGATAAAATCTGTTTTTTTTGCTAGAAAACAGCATCAGACCCCCAAACAATGATATATTTTCTGAAAGCAAAGGCCCTGTAGAATAAAAGATGCTAGTTGCAATTTTGTTATGTCCCACGATATTTGGGCAAATGTTTATCAAACAAGTATTTTTATGATAAAATACACTAAAATGAAATGTAGTGCACAGAAACAGAATATAATGCCCATTTTTTTTGGTATAATATAAGAGATGGGGTCATGCCAGTTAAATAGATACCAAACATGTCAAGCCTTAAAATTGCGTGCATCTGTGAAACCGCAAAAAACTGCAATAACTAAAATGTCCCTTAGGCGATGATTTAAACGCTTTTACGGCTCATCAGTTTAGTGCTAACAGTGATTGACGGACCTAAAATTGTTGCTCTCACTCCAACGCTCGCGATGATATGTAACATGTATGGCGCAATTTTCATTTTTACATGTAGACGCCTCAAACACGTGTTTGCGTTGTATGTGCATGCACGTAGGGGGTGGGGAACTTTAAAAAAATGTTTTGCATTTTAAACATTTTTTATGTTACTTTGATTTTTTTTTACACTTAGTCTTATTGCTATCGCATAGGGGGCTATCAAGTTCCCTATGTAATAGCAAACATAATGTGACATGTCCTCTTTATGGAGACATCAGGGGTCTTTTAGACCCCTAATGTCACCTAGAGACCCCAAAGAAGCTGATGAAGCAGAGATCGGCTTCACCAGCTTCTTAAGAGCCAGATGATGTGTACAGTGACACTGGAAGTGATGTAATGCACATCACTTCTGGGTCTAGCAATCGGAGGAGAGATCAGCGACTGGAAGCTGATCACATGGTGCCGCACTGTACAAGTGATCTGGAACTGGAACTTTTAACAGCATGTCTACACCACACAAATAAACTGTGTGAAAAAAAATGAAACAATTTTACACTTGTGTGATAAATGCAATCCATCCAAAATGCCATTTTAAGAAACGGTACACTGCTATAGATGGGGCTATGATGTAGGTTAGAGCCATTGGGGCAAATATATTTAAGTAATGTTCTATGTTCCATGACACACATGCCAACACCTTGCATGAAGTGGTATGGCACAAGCTAATAGTAAATGTCAGAGTTAGAACTTTTCTAATCTAAATATCATAGAACCTCCCAAATGTTGGTAAATATCTTACCTTGCTGGAAGCTAGAATGGATTGATTTTGCTGCTAAATGCCAGTGAATAGTATTGTAGTCGAGAGTGCCGTATTTTGTGTTTTCTCGCTGACTGTTTTTTATTTGCATACATACATACTTCTCTTCTGTTAGCCAAATCCAGCAAATTCTAAATGATGATGGATTTTCTCATATGATCTGTAGCTATCTTGTGATTGTTCTTAAGCAACTACTCTGTCTTGCTAATTACAATTAGCCAATTATTAGCCACAATTAAGTTCCAATGAGTTTTACTTACAAAACAGTCTATTTGCCTTTATAAAATTAACTCCTATATTGCTGATGGCGGCTTATTATTCTCCATAGGTCATGCTATGTTTATATTTCCTCAACAGCAGGGAATATGCATCTTGCAAGGAGAATGTGTCAGAGTCTCATCAGCATGTGGTGTAACGTGATGCTTATTTTTATTTTGTGTACCCTGGAAAAAAGCCAACAAAGAAATTGCTACTATCATTGCTTAAGCTGCATCAACAATAGTAATAACAATTACTAAAAACACACTCTATCCATTTTATCACACATTCACCAACATTTCTCTTCCATCCCAGCAAGATAACAGCGTACAATGTAGGGGCATGTCCAAGTTGAACTTGTTTGATGTAATTGATGCTGGATTTGGGACTTTGTTTTTTAATTATATTTTGGTGTGTGTGTTTTGTCTTTCAATTAAACAAGTCTTTGAAAGTGTCCAAATCTTTATTTATTGAGAACTCCTTGTAGAAATGATAAAGAAGGTGTTATCATGTCACTTGGACTGATTTCCCTTTGTTTGGAGGCCTTTTCAAATTTGGCAAGTGTCCCCTGTAACATCCCCTTCCTCTTTGGGGTACAGAATGTGTGTGGAAAGGCCAAAATGTAAAAAGGGGGAAGGGGGGCTTAGCAGAGCCCCCTTGCCAGTTTCCTCCCAATGTTGACATATATTTGGCCTGGTTTCATCACAGGAAGGGGAGGCAGGCAGAACACTTGCTTTCCTCCCTTTCTTGCCCACCCAGAATGCATGCCTTGGTAACTGTTTTTTTTTTAATTTTAGTGTAGCAAAAATCAGGTGTTTCACTTTATTTGTGTAATATTTCAAAAGTCCAATTTGATCTCACACACATTTGGAACAAATTTCCTGTCCATGTTACAAGAAGGATTTGTGTTGTTTTGAATTTTACCACTCCAGCTGTATGAAAAAGCCCTCTACTTGCTGAATGGCTTTATCTTGTTTCTTACATACATGTATATGTGCACCAAATTGTAATATTGTATGCTTGACAAGGCAAGAACTGAATAATAACATGTGCCTTAGCATCACAAGACATGAATGTATACCCCAATAATGTGGCCTTCTGCACTAGGCATTGGGGACTAGTCTGGGTTTTGAGGGATAAGAATGTGTGATTCATATTCACAAATAGAAAAAGAAATGCATGTTGAGTCTAGGCTGGTGGGTTAATATATTGATACTCTTTCTTTTCCTTACATTGGAATGTATCTAGACACAAACACGTATGCCAAACGTTTATTGCAACTATTCCCATAATGTTTTTTTCTGTGTCTTCTTGTGTTGGACTGTCTGTAGATGTGCCTTTGCATGGTGCTCTGGCAAATTCTTTTGTAGTTGCCATGATAAAACTCTGGCATTCAACACCATTGGAACATGCAAAGAGTCCACAGGGTGTTCTCAATGCAGGTAAAGAAAACATGAACAAAATGAAAATGATGTTTATAACAAAAATACTATTGGGTTGGATTTACTTATTTATTTAAGGCAATTTGACTCTTCTTTGCAAGGGAATTTGCACTTTGCAAGGGAATCTTTTCTTAGCTTAGTGAATGTGGCAACTTCCCTTTCCTAAGAAAACCCAATCATGTGCAAAAAAAAAAAACAGGATTTTTGCATTTTTGCTTGCATAAGACTCTATGATAGAAGTCAGCAGAGTTTTATCTCATTCACTAAGCTAAGGGAACATTCTCTTACAAAGTGATAATTCCCATGCAAAGTAAACAGCCTATTTGCCTCCAGTAAATCAACCCCAAAATGCCTTACATAAATTAGGAATTCTTTAACGGGGATTAGTTCTACTTTAATTTAGTATTAAAGATATACAGTAAATACAGTATATATGTATTGCTTCTGACCTGAAGAAGAGAGGTTCACTCTCGATAAGCTTGTCTTTTATATATTTTGTTTGTCCGATAAGAAAGGTATCATTGCACACTGCAATACTACGTTTTTTTTTTCTTTTTTACATCTTGTCTACTCAACACACACATTGCACTGTGGATCAGGTGTTACCACAAAGCATAGGTAAGAAGCCAACTTCCTTATTTTTAGTAAAAGTTGTTTTTTTTTACAGTTTTGCAAACCTTTAATTTTCACAATTTAACAAAAATGCACCATTTTTTAAATTAACTCAATAAGTTTTATCTTTTGGATTTTGTAGGAATTTTTTTAAGTAATAAAAATGATGTTAGTGTATTTTTATAGTAAATGTTGTTTGATAAACATTTGGCAACTATAATTGTATGTACAAAATCAGCAGTGCCATTTCTTTATTCCATGGGTCCTGCACTTGTAGAAAATGTATGGTTTGGGGTCTACTGTACAAACAATCAAAGAAGTAAGTATACATTTTAAAAAAAGTGAAAAAAAGAAAAAATGGTCTGGCCACCTGAAGTGGAGAGCAGGACCTGTCAGTGAAATAAATATTAATCTTTGAAGGGCTGTGTCTGCTAGCTTACTCTTAACACACTGCAACAAAGTTAACTCTTAAATATTAGGTAACATGACAAGCTTGTTCCCCTATAGTGATAAGGTTGACAATAAATTAGGCATGGCGTCCAATGTAGCAAGCATTATAATCAGATCTATTCAGTGGGACTGATTTACTAAAGAAATATAAACATTTAATTTAGGATAGTGAATCTGATGAAGAGTCAACCATTCAGTCATGCAAAAGCATACATTTAGTTTTTTATATTTCTCTAGCACATGGTTGATTTTTTTTCAGTGAGTGTGGCTTCTCTGTATTCACTAACTAAAGCAAACATTCACTTTCCAAAATTAACATTCACTTTTCTTAGTGGACAGCAAATCAACCCCTTTAGCTCTTATCAAGTGCTAACATTTATATAGAATGAATCATATGTAAGTTTTTAGGCATGTTGATGCACTTTAGACCTCTAGACCAACCTTTCTCCACCAGTGTGCCATGGCACTCTGGGGTGCCTTTTAGCTTCCTCTGGGGTGCCTCAAAATCTTGTGATGGTAGAACTCTGATGTGAAGCGGGGACTGAGAATTCTAATGTGTAATTCTGTTTGTGTTTCCCTCTTAACATGCATTATATTTTAGACTGGGGTGCCTCAAGATTTTTCAAACTATTAAAGGGTGTTGTGACTGAAAAAAGTAAAAAATGCTGCTCTTGACAGTAGAATTATTTTCTAAAACTAACCATTAAACTCTCTAGAGGTTCTAAATTCAGAGTGTTTACTCAATGAACTTTAACTACTTCACTTCCCAACTACTTCAGTTCCTGTATGCCAGATATGAACCAGAATAATGTTTACATTTGTGCTATATGCCTATTGATTGACAGTAACCTTATCATTACATAAGACAATCAAGTAATAAATACATCATTTTTGGGCCAAAAAAATATTTATTTTGGCATTATTTTCTTTAAAACATTATTTTATTGTCTGTGCAATCTATAGACAAAAACATGCAACAAAAAAATTCACCCTGCCCAAACTAAAAAAAAAAATTTAGTTTGAGCAGAAGGAATTTAAAACAGTTAAAGCTACTGTAGATAACAGTTGTATACTTTATTTTTCTATTTTATTCCTGTTACAGCGATATTGAAATTATGTTTGTAGGGTAAAACATTGGATAGATTTTTTTACAAACTAAAAAACTTTTTTATAAAAAAAGTTTGCTCTTAAAAATTAAAATGAAAAACGAGTAAATATTACTAAGAGAATAAAAATATTGAAAAGGCATAACAGATAATAGCTAACAGCTAAGTGGAGAAATTAATTAAATAAACCATCAATAAGGGATTTATTAGCAACAAATGTGATTTTCTTTTTTTTACTTGTAACATTGCTTTAACCAATATACACATCAATAAAACAGCAAATATTATGTGACAATAATGTTGTTGCATTGTATTTGTTTAACCCCTGCAGGACCGATTACAGCCCGGGACCATGACGGCAAAAAATAAGTTGATGATGAACGGTGACGGTCCTGGACAGGAAAGGACAAAAATAAGCAGTGGCAGTGATTGGTAATCACTACCACTGCTTTTCACCTGTTACAATCTACCCCACATCTGAGGCAGATTAGTAACCGCCAAAGGTGGTTTGGGAACATCACATGATCACCCCAAAACACTTTGATTGGCTGCAGTCGAGGTGGTGTGTTTGAACACTGCCTTTGAATGAGTGATCTCTGCCTCTCTCTCCTCACTAGCGTTTTGTGAGGAAGAGAGAGACAGAGATGGGTGCTTTAATTTGTTTTGTGACAGAGAGAGAAGGTTAGGCCAGAGTTCATCAGTTTTAGGGTTAGGTAGTTTAAGAGTTAGGTAAAAATAAAATAGTTTGTTAGTATTTTATGTGTCTGTAGGTCAGTTATATGTAGGCAGTAGGTTATAGAGAAAATTGTGTGTTTAGTCATTTGTTGCTAATTTAGTCTGTAGGTCAGTTAGTTATGAAGGTGGATAGGCAGTACAATATAAAAAAATGTGGGATAAGGCAATTAGGTACTTTAAAGTGTCATCTTATGTGGCCCCCCTTACACCTATTTTAGGTAATCCAGATTTCTCCCCTGACAGGAGATTATTAAGGTTCCTGAAGTGGACCAACGCGAAAACCATCTCCAATTGTTCAAGCATTAACGAAAGATGGCTTGAGGCCTCTATTAGATATAAGTACAGAGGATGTAGCAGGGGGACGGTGGTTGCAATACTTGCAATTGAAAAATGTTTTTAGGTCACTCTCTATAAGGGGAAATGTGATTCGGGAACTGACAGCATTTCAAGACTTGTGTGTAAACAGGGAAGGAGGGACCTATAATATATCTACATTATATAATATATTATTGAAAAGGTATATTCCAACCGTCCATATTATACTAGAATCTGGGCACGAGAACTAGAACATGAGATTTCAACAGAGGATTGGAATCGATCCTTTGCTTTAACATTTAGATCTAGTATCTCGAGTAAAGCTCAAGAACAAAATTATAAAATAATTTTAAGATGGTATAGGTGCCCGACTACCCTGCATAGAATTTACCCAGTTACATCTAAGCAATGCTGGAGATGCGGTCACAAAGAGGGAAATGCTGCATATTTGGTGGTCATGTCAACAGATTAGACCATTGGGAAACCATAGTTAATATATGTGAGAAGCTTATTGAGATAAACTGGTCAGTAACATCAGAAATAGCTCTGCTCTCAATTATACCGAGAGATATTCGTGTAAAAGGGTAAGGGTAAAAGAGGCCTAATGCAACATCTTTTAGTGGCAGCCAGAACGGTGATACTATGGTACTGGAGATCTTCAGGGATGCTGCAGACTAGAGAGTGGGTCGGCAAAGTTAATTTTATTATGAGGATGGAGGAACTTACGTCTCGACTGTTAGATATCCTGAATTCTGTGAAATTTGGAGCCCTTGGAAAGATTTTTTAACAACTAGCACACTCAGGAATTCCTATGAGATTAGGTGAAAGGAGTAGAAATATGTTGGAAAGGAAGAATAATATATGAGGAGATGGGAGGAAAAAGAAGTGAAAAATTATACAATCAGACACTGGGTTTTTTTTTTTAATGTTTTTTGGGGGAGTGTTTGTTTTGTTATGAGATGAGTGAGTCAATGTAAATGGGAAATTAAAAATTCTGTAGCCTCCGTTTCCCTCCAATAGACGGTAAGGTGTATGAATATTTTATATAAATATATATGTATAAACAATAAAAAGATATTAAACAAAAAAACAATATAAAACAATTGTGTGTTTAGCAATTTGTTAGTAATTTGATCTGTAGGTCAGTTAGTTACATAGGTAGATAGGTAGTACATTATAAAAATATTGTTTTAGTAATTTAGTCTGTAGGTTAGGTAGATAGGTAGTGTGCTTCCAAATTATGCAGTGCATGTTTAGTTTGGAGGAGGCATATGCCTTCATGGCATCTGACTATGATGGCACTGACATTGCATTCGATTTTGACACAGATCAATTTACTGACACGTCCAGTGGCATGTCATTTGTTGGTGACCTGGGAGCTAAAAGAAGTCATGCTATCCCCGCTACCTCCATAATGTGGAGGAGGAGTGGGTACCTCCACAGAATGAGAAGCCTGACATCCCCTTTTTACTTATAGGGGATATTATTTAGAAGGAGATTGTGTCCCAGACCAATTTCCATACCTCCCTATTTATTGAGGCCAATACAGGTAGCACAACCTAGAGATCATTGTTGGTATCCCACAGATATCCCTGAACTGAAAAAATTCTGGGCCCTTGCTGTGTTCATGGGGATTGAAAAAAAAGGCACTGTTCTTACTGAAGCACCAACCCTTTTACCTATACCTTAATATCCTTCCAAACTATCACGTACCTGAGGATGAGACCGAAAGACGAGGAGGCGTCTCTTGCGACTCGTGTCCTGTGACCCCCTGGAGTTTGGAACAAGAGGACTAACGGCAATGAGGAGCACAAATGCCACGGATTGGAAGCAGACACCGTGCAGATGACTTCCTGTAGAGAGGTCAGCAGGCCAAGGATCAAAACGGGCAGGCAGCGTAGGAACAGACTCAGGAGCCAGAAGTTGTAGTCGAGGAAGCCAAGGGTCAGATCCAGCCGGGCAGCGAAGCACAAAATCAGCAGACAAGAGCAAATCCAGAGAACAGGCCAGGGGCAGGCAGCAATCAGAAGGGTAGTCCAGGGCAATCCAAGTCAAACAGGTCATAGGCAAATTGACATAGGCACAGACAACAGGCAACACAAGCTGACAAGACTATCAGCAATGTGAAGCAGGCAGGCTCATCCTTATATAGTCACTTTCATTGAGGCAACTACCTCATTTTCTGTGCACCATCCGTCCATGCATCTTCTTGCATCTTCCTGTGCACCTTGCGCATGTGCACTATGGCATGCTTCCCGAGATTGGGCTTTTGCGCATATGCACCCGCCATTGTGCCCTTACACAAACCATGCCCAGAGCAAGATATGAGTTGCTGCTGTGCTTTTTCCACTTCAGTAACAGCCTCTGCCATTCTGTAAATCACCCCCAGTGTAGCAGGCTTCATAAAATATGCAGATCTGCAAAAAACATTTGCTGAAGTATACAGTATACCCCCAACAAAATACTTAAATAGATGAATCACTCATGAAGTACAAAAGGCGATTAGGATTCAAACAATATATCCCCTCAAAGCGGGCTCGGTATGGGATACATTTTTATAAACTTTGCAATGTAACCCCATCTTTTAAATTTTACCCAATTTACCAAAAAAAGATGTCAAAATTGTGTTCATGTACACTAACATTCATTTAAAAGACAGAGCCAAACTTGGAAGCGCAATCCAAGGGCAGTGCCTGCCTCTGGTAAGTAGAGGCCTGTTTCTATTTCAGAATGACCCAGGACAGCTAATGATTCCATGAAAGTGGTGCTGGATCAGTTCAGGAATACTACATCAGTGCCCATCAGATTATTACTAGAACAATACCTGGTAGATTATTACTATAACTGTGCCCAGGAGATTATTACTGTAACAGTGTCCTGTAGATTGACAATTCTCACTGCTTCTCGGTGATTCTGCTGGCCGCTCGCCCAGTGCACCACTGTCTACATACAGCCTTAGTCTCTGCCACTCCTCAAGCACAATCATGTGCTTCCACCACACTGCCTGTCCTCATGTGCTCTCTGCTCAGCTTCCAGTTCTGGCAATTACAGCACCAGAAGTTACTCCGGGCCTGTGACGCAGGGGTGGGGGGAACAGAACACTCATGGAGATTGAGAGTGGTTTTTAGACCCTTGGCCAGTTTTTTTCATTAAGGGCCACACCACAATAGGATACTGCAAGAGTAGAGTCTAGGGTTACAGGTCAGCAATCTGGGCACAGCAAAGGGTAAACAACAATACAACAAGGATAGAGTCCAGGGTCACAGGGCAGAAATCTGGGCACAGCAAAGAATAAATGGCAATATGGTACAGCAAGGACAGAGTCCAGGGTCACAGGGCAGCAATCTGGGAACAGCAAAGGGTAAACAGCAATAAGGTACAGCAAGAATAGGGTTAGGACTCAAACTTAGGGCATCTGGTCACTCTGCAGCAGGAGAGCGTTCTGCATGGGTTGGTAAGCCAGGAGGTGGTTTTGGAGCTGGCCTGTGGAACCTCTTCAGCAGACAAGCAGGATCCTGAGCAAGGGGGTACCTTGTGACCTGGCCACAGCCAAGGACAACCAGGCAGATAAGCTAGAAAGGCAAAGGGAAAACTCGAGAGCCCCAGCACAGACAGGGGTTGCACCAACAACAAGGCTTGGCTGCAGCTTAGGGCGCAGCCTTTTTCCCCAGTGGAGGAGAGCAATGTGGGGAGTGGGGCCACTGGGACAGCACACCATCAGCTGAGCTGACAGGCTGGCCCCCATGTGTTGAATCCACATCCAGGCACAGCAGGGGAACAAGACTCCATTGCGCCCAGCGCGTAAGGGCTGTGCAGTGGCTGGACCTACGTGCAGTGCCGGGGCACAGGATGGCGGTGGGTTGGCACCCTCTCTGTACGTGTAACGCTCAGGTGCGGCTCTAAGGGCTGGCGTGGATCACAGCTTCGGTTTAGTAAGAAAAGATTGGTATTCTTTTACACAGTCCTTGGCAAACACAACCTGGTATAATTATATGCAGACAAGATTCTATTTAAGATACTTAGTACTTTATTAAGTGAATGTAGACAGGGTTGAAGTAGGAGCAAATGGGTATAGGCAGTTAGCAGAGTCACAATTCTTATATGCAAACAGCTGAAGGTATTTGACTTAAAACTTGCAGTTTAAGGCAGTCCGAGGTGCTCTGCTGCCACCCAGTGGTGTTAGAAGAGAATTGCAGGTCTCCAATGATAAGGGGTTCTATGAGAGGTGATATTTCAGGAGAGAGGCTGGAAGTGTGCAGGCCTATTGGAGAGGCTGGTCTCACAAGAGAAGAGGGGCACTGTCCGGCCCAATAGGGGTGGAAGCGGAGGGGCACTCGTCCGGCCCAATAGGGGTGGAAGCGGAGGGGCTCTGTCCGGCCCAATAAGGATAGTGGAGAGGTTCAGTCGCTGAGGTATTTGCCTGGCGTCAGGCTCCTAGCACGAACGCCAGGCAAATGGCCCCAGCTGTTTAAGTAGGGAAAAGAGGAGGAGCCGGGTGATGTCGCTGTGACGTCATCTGAACTCCGACGGAGCTGATCGAGATGTCGGAGCCCCGGTGGAGAGATAAGAACATTACAGTACACAGGTAGTGAGGTTGTGGTGGGCTGTGTGCGGGGACCTGAGAGACAGGTTGACCTGTATTAGGCCCATGGTGGCCCACTGGGCAAGTGCCCGGAATGCCCCATTGCCAGTCTGGGCCTTGATGTCTTGATTTTCTGACAGTTGCTTCTGTGGAGCTTTAGCCAGGCTGGATGAGCAATAAGTAAGAGATACACCCAAGGGACATTACTGAATGTTTTTAGGGTATATATCCAATACACAATGTTTATTCTCTAAGCCGCTGATTGTAAAATGCAGATGCATTTCACAGGGCCACTGGGTGTGCACGTTATAAAACCTATTCTGTTTAAATTGTTCTCTTTTTCTCTTTCTGTGTCTTCAATCGGATTCAAAGTTCCAGAGCACGTTTGAATCTGAGTGGGGATTTTGCTTTTTACATCTCACATTCTTCTTCAACATAAGCATGGGTTTGCAGATCACCAGAATACTGACAAAGAGGTGTGATGTGGACTGCAACACTACAGTCTGGATGAAAAGATCAGAAGTACTGAGCGGGTAGGCTGTGCTCCCTGTATGCGTTTTAAAGCTTCATTTTCCATTTTGACCTTTAATTACCAGCAGACTGGAAAATTAATTTGGGGCATGGAAGCAAATTAGGCTAATTGCCTGTTTCCTTTTGTAGTGCACCTAGTGTCACAGTACATGAATTATCTAAAATTCATCTCATAAACTGATCTCAGTGAAGTAATGTTAACAGTATCCCTATACAAAATAGCTATTAAGACAAGGAAATGGTTTGTTTAAATCTGATTAAGTAATAAATACATATGGGGAAGACTGGCTAAAAGGAATGCAAAATAATGAAAACATATAATGACTAATATAGATTATGGCTTCATAAAATGGTATATATGTTTATATTTGACGCAATACATAACAAAACCCTAATTAATCAATTCTATCTTTCTACATGAATAAGATTTAATTTCTTTGCAGCATCTACATTGTGTTTGCCAACTGCTTGTGAAATTGATGATCACTGGATTTGACCTTTCATTATTCTAAGGCCAAGACATAAAGAAGTGATATGCCTCTTATAAGCTAGTTTGCTTTGTTTCAATTTAGAATATTTCAAGTTTAATTTCAGAGACAAGAATGTGATTTGTTGTATTTTTTCTATTTTACACACTGAATATTTAAGTGACATCACTTAAATTTCAAGTAAATGAAACATTTTTATCACTTACTCAACAACTACAAATCAATTGTTTTGTTATTTTTAACATTCACATTTATCTTCCTAATAATAAGAAAAACAGTACCAAATGACAAGATGATGTCGTGATAGATATGCCCATTTTCAAACAAATCTTTAGCATGAAGTCATGCATTAATATGGCAAAAGTAAATAAGCATATAAATGGCTATATTTATAAATGGCCCATTAAAAGTTAAAATAACCAAACCATCTTTTGCTACAATATTTACTTTCAAGAGATTTCCCCTTCAGTACTTTTTTTGTGCCACTATGTGTTTTCATTCTGATGGCCAGCATCATTCAACTCATTTCCTCTGAGCCCATGTCATCCTGGACCTTTTTACAATTTCCCTATGAGGACATACAGTATATGCAGGGCTGGATTAACATTGGGGCTACTGGAGCGCTTGCTCCAGGCCCACCACTGAAAATAGGGCTGGCCAGCCTGCATCACCTTGGTATGCCTGATAGCAACCCAGGCCGGCCGGGCTGAACACAAACAGGCAGAGGCACCAGCTAGGGTTGCTACCTGTCAGGGACTTACCCAGACAGTCCAGGTATTAAGTCCTGTATGTGCTGTTTCCGGGTTTAAGCTGGCCTGATATGTCACAATGTCAGGTGCACCGGGGCAACCACCGGGTCCTGGTGTTGCAATTTCAGTGCATGGAGGAGGCATGGACACGGAGTGATGCTGGAACTAGAGGAGATGGGAAGTGTCTGAAACACAGGGTGCAAATAAGTCTTGACGGACAGAGGGGTCTTGCCTCAGGCAGATGTGTTGCTTGCTATCTTTTCTCACTCTCTCTTCTTGCTGTCTCTTTTCTCTCTCCTCACTCTCTTCCCTGGCTATCTCTCCTTGCTCTCTCCTGGCTGTCTCTCCTCACTCTCTCTCTTGGCTGTCTCTCCTCACTCTCTCTCTTGGCTGTCTCTCCCCACTCTCCCCTGGTTGTCTCTCTTCTCTCTCCCCTGGTTGTCTCTCCTTGCTCTATCCCGTGGTTGTCTATCCTTGCTCTCCTCCTTGGATGTCTCTTTTCACTCTGTCTTCTGGCTGTCGCTCCTCTCTCTGTCTCCTGGATGTCTCTCCTCACTTTCTCTCCTGACTGTCTTTCCTCACTTTCTCTCCTGACTGTCTTTCCTCACTTTCTCTCCTGACTGTCTCTCCTCACTTTCTCTCCTGACTGTCTCTCCTCACTTTCTCTCCTGGCTGTCTCTCTCTACTCTGGTTGCCTTCCCTCGCTCTCTCTCCCCTGGCTGTCTCTCCTCGCTCTCTCTTCTGACTGTCTCTTCTCAATCTCTCCTGTGTGTTCTCCAAAACAAAATTGCTATGCCAGCAAGTATGTAATCAGGCATATTAGGCGAATGCTCCCAGCGAGCAGCCACCTAATTGCAGAGCCATCTCTACTGCTTCCTGTCCGACTGACCAACAGCACCAGGCCCATGGTGCTCTTAATCCAGCCCTGAGAATATGGATGTCATATAATATGTAAGTGCACCTTTGTGTTTGTCTTCTACCTTTTACCCCAAGTTGTTCAGAACAAAAAACTAATGAGAAGTTCTCACAATGTGGAAGTAGTGTTCCCTCTACTACTTCCACTGCTTGCTTGCAGTATTCTTTGTCTTTATAAAATTGACAGCAGTGAGGGACATTAAGAATAACAATTTTGTGTCATAATACTAGCGCAGCACATATAATGCAGTTTTAACAGGTCAATAACACCTCCTAGACTCCAATTATGCAAATGCAATCAACACCTGGTTGTGACAGACTATGTGGATTGGAGTGACATTCACCATATTTATTCCCAGATATTTTTTTGTACAAGTCATTCTGAATTGAGAAAGTTGGTCGGATGTCCAGTGAAACGTCTTCAAGAAAAATACAGCAAGTCCAGTTGCCTTGACTTGTTTTTTACAGATATACCATGACCTGGATGAATGAGAACCTTTACAGCTTATCCCCCAGCATCACTGCACATGCTTGTCACCAAAAAAACCTACCCAAATATGGAAAAACATTTACTTAATAAGTACAGTGCAGCTTTTACAGCAGTGAAGTGGCACAGTAGTTCTATTCTGGGTACACAGCTCAGCCACGTTGTAGAAAACAAACTGTTGGGTAATGCCCTTTTCCACGCATTCTAAAGCCAATCAGCACTTAGCAGGCCTTCTTGAATAAATACAGGCCTGACATCATATTCTCTACTAATACAGAAAAAGCAAATTATTTGCCATTTAGGATCTTCTCATCTAATCATAGGAACTGCTTGAAATGTAAGGATATGTAAGTGGTAGCAGGTGATTACAAAGGTGGTGTCGGGCATGATGTTAAGTTAGTGGCACTTAAGGGGAAGAGGAATCAAAGGATCTGTTCTTCACATTGAACATTCACATCTGGTGATTACTGTAAAATGTTTTTGTCTGGAGTTCTACTTCAATTAGCTCATATTTTTAATGGAATACCCATTAAAGAAGAACTTATGTGCAGCTTTCGTAAATTCCCATGTTCCACTTAGAAGTACATTAAAACATCACTGAAAAACAGCATCAAAGTACAAGTAAGGTTAACATTTTAAAACGCTGATAGATAGGGTTTTTTTATGGCAGAAGAAACCTTATATATCTCTACTGCCATAAATGCTGCTTTCCTGCCTGTGCAAGGTTCTTGGCAAGCTCCTGTGCTGAAATTAGGCAACTCTCATGTGCATGCATGGGAATTACATCATCCGCGCCAATCAAGAGACCAAAAATGCTAAAATCGAGACAAGACCAGGTGAAGATGGCAGCACCAGCAGGTGAAGAGATCTCTCACATCGTAGTTCTGGAGCTTATCTTGTCTAACATTTGTTGTGATGAATATACATTAGGATTATTGTGACACTCACTTGGTAGAACACACGTTTTTATTTTCATATTCTTTGTCTCCCCGCACAGCGTTCTCCTCCATACAACACAGCCGGACACGCCCACTCCACTCAGCTCAGAGCTTCACCTCCTTTATGCTGATCAATGAGCTTGTCCCTTGTCAGTATCTGCATAATAAGTAGCACAAAACCCGACCCAGCTACTGAATGGGAGCTGCTGATTGGATGGAGGTCAGAGCTGTGCACTCTGTGCAGAGTGGTTTTCCGAGCATCATACAGAACATTGAGTGTGAGAGCACTGGCCTGCTGGGAGCTGTATGTCAGCACATCGGAGGTTACGGGGGGGTCTTCTTCCTTCCTAGGCCCCCCCAAGAGGTGAAACGCCAGGGCCCAGTCGCACATGCGACCGCTGCAACCGTGGTAGTTCCGACAGTGTGTCTAATACTGTCATATTTAGTACATTTAAAGTACAAAGAGAGTAGTAGTAGGTACACTGGAAGCAGATATTAGAAAACATTACTGTGTATACATACAGAACTGGTTATTCTTTATATAAAAGGTAATCAATATCCTTATTCACTCTAATATTATCACTGAAGCGTCAAACAGCAAATTGAAAACCACTAACAAAGTTTTCCTATCTAGATAGAAAGTAGATAATTTGGCTTGTGGTACAAATGCATGCAGTAAATAATGGAAGAATTGTCAAATGAATAGCAACTTCATTGACAGAGGGTGTTAAAATAAAATCCCTCAAGGAACCATCTGTTTTTGTTTTGTGACTTTTAATTAATGGAAAGCTACATGAATGCAAACTGACTGCTATTGTCCATTCTGTTTGTTAAGAAAGAAACACCCTCAGGTGTGGAGATTATCCGCTACTGGTGTATAGATGCCAGTTTCTCTGTGGTAGATGACAAGAGACTAGCAGACTCTGCAGAGAAAGAATTACAAATTATGTTTCTTGAAATGTTACAGTTGCCACATAAGGTTACATTTTAAAAAGCATTTAAAAGCAAAATGTATATGTATATATACTGGATATATATATAGATCTATATTTTTTGGGATTGTGATCACCCAGGACTCTCACTCAATATATATTACACGTTTGTACTATTCATATTCAATCTTTCTTTTCCAAGCACCCATTTAATACAGGATGTACTCATGGAACAGGATACATAGATCATTATTGGTTTTCTAAAGAAAGATTAGCAGAATCTGTTTGCTGTTAAACTAGCAGTTGTATATTTATATTTGATCTTAAGTAAAGAAGTTAAAATGTGTTTAAGCTATTTCAAATGATGCTTACATGTCTTACAAGGGCCACTGCTTCTTGATGTTCAAAAGTATTTGTTTTCTGTAGAATCAGCTGCTCCACTGAGTGCTGGCCCTGTTTTAAAGCGACTATTTTCTCTTGAAGTGTCCTATGGAACCATCCTTATGTGTGCCAGTAAGCTGTGGGTGTCCACAAACACACGGCACAGGGAGTCAAGGAACTCCCCTCGTCTTTGCTCTTTCTTAACTTCTTTAAGATAGTAGATGGAACAGCTGTTTCAGTTTTCTTGACCAGCATCATTAGTGCGGTGTATGGAATATATGGCTCTGGATGGGCATTTAGTTGTTGAGGAATAAAGGAATGATTTGCATGGCTCAGACCACTATCGTGAAATGAGGAATAATCATCTTATTTTTGGAATACATGATGAAATGAGACATGTGAAGGCTTTATTGTGCTACACACTAATTAAGTTGGAGGGCTTTTGATTCCTTTAGTCCCTTCTCGCATAGCCTGTATGTGTATTCTGTTTCTTGAAAAATGTTTAGTTAGCCACAATAAGAAAACACTTTAACAACTGTTTTCCTTCTTGCAGCTTCTAAAAGAAAAGAAAATTCTGTTTCATTGGATGATTAAATTTATGCTCCTACTTACACAATCTTGTCCACAGTTTTATTAAAGCAACACAAGGTTGTTGCCTAAAAATCTTTATTTTTAATAACTTTAAGGATCTAAACATCAACCTATGTGATGCAGTGCATGACATGTGTTAACCATTTTGAATGGCACCAAATGCACTGCAGCACCAATGCACATTCATTACAGTGCATCACAATGCATGCTGTGTTGCCAAAAATGGCACATGTCCATTTTTTGGATGTTTGGGGTATTGCCAGGCCATTTATTTGAATGTTACAGAGTGCTGCATGTTACAGAGGCTGTACCCTATGCAGAATAGGGAGCCTTTGCAGTTGCGTGTCCCTACACCACATATTTTTACCTAAAAAAGATAACTGTAAACAGTGCCAAAGCAATAAACTATAATAAACATATATTGATATGGATGTAAAATAATGCAGCACCAAAAACAGATGGGTTACCACCACCATAAAGCTAGCAATCACATCAGAAATGTTCAATTCAAATGTTCAATTCAAAAGGTATATGGAAAGCCATGTACAGAGAAGTCCCCCCAAACAATGTGCAGGATAATGAAATATAGACATCAAAGAGAATAATGCCATTAAAATACAGACAAACATAATCTCAAAATAAGTGCAATATCTGTAAGATACTTTCCCCAAGTGAATCAACATTGATAACCCACAACCGTGTGGTTATGCTGCCTAAAAGGCACCACCCAAGCATACAACTATGGGTGTTGGTTGCAAGGAACCATATCACCACAGGCTACCCACATTAACATTAGCAACATGTACCTTGTGGAAGAAAAACATATAAACTAAGGCAACACAAGAAACAAAATAGTGGAACAGTAATCAAACAACATAAAAATGACACATGGTATGCCGCTAAGCAGTCCATATTCAGTCCCTCCTAAACAAACTGAGGTACCAAAAACATTACAACAATTCAGGGACATACATCCCAGAAGTAAGTCCAAAGAAGTTGATGAGATAGAAGTAAACTGTTAATGAGTCAGAATGGGAAACATAAAGCTCAGCCCTCCATAAGAAAAGGGTAAAGAGGAAACTGTCTCTTTTGACAAGCTACATTAAGTAGTGAGGGATAGGATTATTCCAGGACCACCAGCCTCCTGAGGGACCAGAAGTGAGCCACTTTCCACTTGGATGAGATAGATACCATCTGCAAGCTTTCAATGATGGTGGACTTTAGAAAAGGAAAGAAGCGGTGGATCTAGCCAAGGTTCAAATTCAGGGGCAGAAATGCCCAAGTGTTTATCAAAATTTAATAAATCAGCAGGTGAACATAAGACGATTACCTTACTGTCCTTCCAAGCATGGAGGTGGAATTGGTAGTCCCATTGGTAGTTGATCGCTGAGTCTCTGAGAAGTCCAGTAAGGGGATGAAGAGCCCTGCATCTGGCTATAGTACATTGGGTTTAGACAGGAAATACTGTAATGGTAGCAATGTCAAAATCATCTGAGCCTTCTTTTTTTGCCTTCCACAGGATCTCTTCCTTCACCTTGAAAACATGCACCCTACATAAGACATCCCGTAGAGTGTTAGCTCCTGCCAGAATCCAGGGGGAGTGATGGACACGATCAAGCTCGATCTCCACCTGAGCCGGACTCCCTAGTAGCATGTTAAAAATGGCCATGACCAACGGTTAAAAGTCAGAAGCCCCCATTGCCTCTGAAGTTCTGTGCAATCTAAGATTGTTGTGATGATTCCTGTCCTCAATGTCATCCATATGGGTCCAGAGAGCCTGAAAATAGGCCTGTTGACTGCAGACCATCTCTTGTAGCTCTGTAATTCCCACACTCTGGGAAGAACAAGCAGTCTCTACAGATTCAAGCTTTTAATGAAAGCCCTGCAGGCCTATGGGTGCATTCAAGGCAGGGAAATATAGCCTCAATGTCCTTTTTTGTAGAGAGGAGTGCAAACAACCACTGGAGCACCTGAGGCAGATGAGAGGTATCAAGATCATCATCAGAGGCCAAGGAATCTTTGTGCTGGGTAGATTTGCTAGTGCCAAGCACATGGGTGGTGCAGTCAGGAGTGGAGCACTCTGAGTCCATGTGGGCTGATAACATTTGGTCACCTTGGTCAGCCTGAAAGTAGTCTGGTTTACAGTGAAAAAAGTACCTGGACATAGTTTTGGTTTATATTACAAGGAATGTGATTAAAAGACTGTTCCTGTCAGACTAACCTACTAACTTTTTACGAGGGGGCAAGTAGAGATCTGGATGGAGGGAAGTCTGTGGATGTGTTATATCTGGATTTCTCAAAGGATTTTGATACGGTACCTCATAAACGCTTACTATACAAGCTGAGGTCTATGGGCATAGATGGAAGGGTGTGTACATGGCTAGAGAACTGGCTACAGGAACGGGTACAGAGAGTATCAATAAATGGCGCCCTTTCAGACTGAGCTAGTGTCATGAGCGGTGTGCCTCAGGGTTCTGTGCTGGTACCCATGCTATTCAACCTGTTTATTAAACAGCCCAAAAAAATGTGAAAAAAGTTCCTAAATGTTATGTAGTATTTGACAGCTGAGAAAGTCAAATGGGCAGAGCGAGCCGTGACGTCAGTGCTCCGCCCATCTGTTTACTTTCGAGCAGGAAGGATTTTGCGGCAAGTTTTTGTCACGTTCATACGGTCCTCGTGCGGCGAGATCTTTTTATTTCGGGGAGTCGGCGGGCATCATGCATCGTGATTGACACTGGATTACATCAATGGAGCCATTTTTTCTTTTTTATTAAAGGATTTTATCAAAAGTCTGGACTTTTTAATAACCATTTTATTTAACCCTTTAGTGAATGGGTAGGGGTGCAAGTGCCCCTTACTCATTTACGAGGGGAGGCAGCATCTGGGTGCCCCCTTAATTAAAGGGGTACTCCGATGCAAATAGGCCCCCTTGCCTGCAGACCCCCACAACCACCGGGTCAGGGTTTGGGGAAGAGGCCCTTGTCCCCATCGGCATGGGGGCACCCTCCCAATGCCAATGGCACGTGGTCTGGTAAGGCCCCTCCCTCTCCTGCCCTTCCGGGCTAGTGCTCGGATCAAGGGTCTGGTAGGAATTTTAGGGGGGACCCCACATTTTTTAAAAATTTTTTGGGGGCTGGGGTTCCTCCTTAAAATTCCTATCAGACCTAAAGGGCCTGCAATGAATTTTGGGGAGAACCACACGCACTTTTTTTTTGTTAAACTGGGGGGTCCCTCCTAACATTCCTACCAGACTTAAAGGGTCTGGTACGAATGTGGGGGGGGGGGAAACCTCACTCTTTTTTCAACATTTCTGCAGACTGTAAAAAAAAAAGTTTTTTTCTCTCATATGTCATGTTGATGCAATAAACGAACAAAACGCAAACGAATCTAAATTTTGACCAGACTACTGCTAACAAATTTTTCCGAATCCCGAAACAAATTGAATTTCGGACCCGAATCCCAAAAAACGAAATAAAGCAAAATCCGAATCAAAATGAAACGAAACACATTTTTTGCCAGTGCACATGTCTAATCTTGACCCCTTTTTAAATATCGGTACTACCGTAGCCTTCCACCAGTCACTTGATACTCTACCAGTCACCAAGGAGTCCTAGAAAATGAGGAATAATGGTCTTGCTATAACCTGGCTGAGTTATTTAAGTACCTTGGGGTGCAAGTTATCTTGCCCTAATGTTTTATTTGCATTAAGTTTTTCAAGTTTATTTTGAACCATGGCTTCCATCAACCACTGTGGTATATTATGCAATGAGCTATGTGTATTCTTATCCACATTAAACCCGTCTTGATGTTGGGTATCTATTTACTTGTTGTAACCTCTTCTTTTATATTTTATTAAAAACATGGGTATTTTATTGATAATATTGTGCAACATAAAAATGTGCAGCTGCCACCATTTTATTCTATAGGGTCTATAGAATTTTATTCTATATTGGCTTTCATAAAATATATAGGAGTCTATTCACAAAGCTGCCGAAAGATCTAGCCGTACCTTCGGCTGATCCTTCGGCTAGCTTCGGCCCCAGGACCCCTTCGGTAGAACCGAAGGGCTGCTGTACGGGCTATTCACTATAGCCCGTACAGCTCCTGAAGTGGGCCGAGCGGCTCAGCCGAGCCGAAGGCATATGCCTAGGCTCGACTGAGCCGAGGTGAAAGCCGAAGATGGCCGACCAACTGCCTACTTCTGACAGCTGGGCGGAGCCAGCCGTAATCTTGCGGCTGGCCCCGGTCACTTGCAGAGAGATCATTGTTCCTGGTTACCAGGTAACCAGGGATACTGATCTCCAGACAGCCCAACTCTCCCGGGCGCTCCGGGAGTCTCCCACTATTAGATAACGGCTCCCGGCCGCCCAGGAGAGAAACACTTTCTCCAAGAAAGGTTCCCTCTGCTCGATCGAGCCGTTGGCTGCCATCAGAACAAAAAAAAATCACCATAGGAATGCATAGCTAGATTAACTATTTTGCTATTCTGCTCGGTCCCACAGAGGGACCGAGCAGAACAGCCGAGCCGAATGCCGCTCCGCGGCATTCGGCTATTTACTTTAACCAGGGATACTGATCTCCAGACAGCCCAACTCTCCCGGGCGCTCCGGGAGTCTCCCACTATTAGATAACGGCTCCCGGCCGCCCAGGAGAGAAACACTTTCTCCAAGAAAGGTTCCCTCTGCTCGATCGAGCCGTTGGCTGCCATCAGAACAAAAAAAAATCACCATAGGAATGCATAGCTAGATTAACTATTTTGCTATTCTGCTCGGTCCCACAGAGGGACCGAGCAGAACAGCCGAGCCGAATGCCGCTCAGCGGCATTCGGCTATTTACTCACTGCTCTTCGGCATCTATGAGAATAGACCAACAGCAGCGAGTGGCCTGCCGGAGGTTCGGCTTAGCCGATCCAGATGTTGTAACGGCTGAGTCGAACTCCTTCTGCACTTCGGGTCGCCCTGAGCTGAGCATGTTCGGCCGATCCAAAGTCACATGAAGCCACCCGATGTACGGCTGATTTCAGCCGATACACGACTGAAATCAGCCGTACAAGCCTGAAGTGAATAGTCGAACAGCAGTTGTTCACTCCTCTGCCTACGTCAGCTTAGTGAATAGACCCCATAATGTTTTAAGTAATTTTCAGGCCTAAAATGTGGAATATAACATGGGTGCAAATAGAATGGGGTTCTTTAGAGAGCAGAGGCAGAGAATGTGAAAGGGAAATATATAGCCTTACTGAGCAGCTATGGATAATTGGGCTGGTTTACTTTAGGGATTTAGAATCCTTACACAATTAATTGTGTGAAGTTTCACCTCAGTTATCAGTGCCTTGCATGAACTTTTTGTACAATGCATGTATCCATCACATGCATCAAAACAAATGAATAATAATAGGACAACAGCACTGCACTAAGAAATGTAAAGCTGAAGGGTAAATACTATTGCATGTTTTAGGGTGAATTGTATTTGTCTCTAAACAGGGATTTGTTGTTTTAAGTATGGAAATGTATTGATTTCATGAGTGCCTGCAGTACATCTAGCCTTTTGGAAACACACTTTCAAACTGAACCCCCCCCCCCAAATATAACTTTGAACCAGTTAGAAATGCTGTATCCTCTATGTATGCACAAAGGATAAAACAATGCAGCATTGTTTTTTTACATATCTATTTACTGTCTCTATGTCAGATTTGTACTTGAAATAACTGCTGGTATTCTCTGTGTGTTCTTGATACAAAAAGTGGGTGGGATTGTGTAGGTGTTAATGTTTTATCCACCATAGGCTTAATGTTTGTTAGAGCCATATTCAACCCATTTTCATTAGCTGCATGAAAGGTGAGGATGACCTCTTTTTCAGTGAAGTGTTTATTGTTTGCTTAAGGTCATGGACTCAAAAAGAAGAAAGAAAATTGGTAAAATGCTCACCAATTACAAAAACAAATGACAAATCAGCAGGACTTTTTATATATATTTATGACGATGCTTTCAAACTGTGTTCCTGGATTTTAGAAACCTTGGTGAAATGTGAAACATTTGCTTCTGTTAATGGTAAGAATTAGTGTGAGTTACAATAGTAAGTACTGTGCACAAGAGTACTAGCTGTTGTCCTTACTCTGTATTCTTCACTATTATTAAAATTAAATTATAATGGTTATGTGTCAGGTTTGTTTTAAATAATCTTTGTTAAATCTATACATTTTTATTAGATAATTTATTTAGTTTATTTTTACTATATGCATAGATCTGCTTCATCAGCTTCTTTTCTCTGGCTATAGCAGCCAGATGACTGACAGGTGAATGCGGAAGTGATGTAATACACATCACTTCTGCATTCACAGCCCAGAGGGAGATTAGCAAGAAGCTGATCCCCCTTCCTCTTCCTCCTGACGCCCTCCCGAGCCGGTCCCGGGCCGCAGATGGGGCAGCAGATCCTGGGATTGAAGGTGAGGGGTCAGGAGGAGGGGGGGGCAGCCAAGCGAAAGCAAGCGAAAAAGCAGCAGCACACGGGGACAGAAAAAACAAGCACATATAGACGATCGGCAGGCTATAGAGCCGCCGATCGTCTATATGTGAAACACCCGGTAATGGGTGTTTGCATTGCACAGGTCTTTTCTGCCCGTGCGCGCCCGAGCAGAAAAAAAATGCCATCTGGAGACGGCAACCCGCCAATGCAGCCGTGCCGTCCGTCCGGGCGGACGGCAACTGGTTAACAAAACCACTACACATTGCCAATAAACGGATATACTTTTTTACTTAGCCATAAAGTGGATCTAAACCCAAGAACAAAAAAAACTAAAAAAATGTAGCTTACCAGTTCTTAGATGTTGTGTCTACATTTTAGGATTAAAAGATGTTTCCTTTATTTTTAGCTGGCAATCCTGCACCTAACACACTTCTTGTCTCTGGGTGACTATACTTACTTCTCCATTGAATATATGGAGTCATTCATGGTTGCCACCTAGACTGGATATATTATGTTTACCTTTATTTATCTTCACTTCATGGAGGCTGATTAAATTAGTAATTTACAAAAGAAAGATAACATTTTTGTTGCCATTTCACAGGAATTGAAAAGGACACCAAAATTCTGGCAAGATCAACAGCCATTTTCTGTATTTGCTGAAAATATTCTTACCTAAAAAAGAAAAAAAAAAAGAAAACTAATGCAGCCACCACATTTAACCATTGGGAACTTCTTGAATGTAACAGGGTGTTTAAAGATGGCCTGTTATCCACGCCCACTTGCGCCACCCCGCCCACGGCGTGCATGAGCAAAAACTGTCAGAATTCAAAACAGGCAACAATGCCTGTTTACATACAAGTGGTCTAGTGGCTACAGAGCCTCTGGATTGCTTGTAAGAGGTGCCGGTCGGTGCACCCCCCCTTCTGCAGCGCTGGTCTCGAGGTCTGCTGTGTCTGGTGCGGGCCTGTGACCAGCACGGTGGCGCTGCGAATGATTCAGTGGTACGGACTATACCTTTGGGGTATAGTTTTTGAGTTTTTTTATGCAGGCCACAATTCTTGATTATTGTATGACAAAAGTGACTACTCAGGTGTTTTTTTAGTGACTGCTGCTATCTCTTACTGGCGCATGGTTATTATTTATTTATAGAATATATATCTGACCCAGTTACAAGGTTCTATTATACCTTTTTATTGTTAAAGTAATTTTGTAAGATTATTTTCCTCCAGTCATCCAAGAAAAGCAGACTTACAATTTAAATCAGTTTACGTTCTTAACTATGTTTCTGTGTTTTCCAAAATTTACAACTTAGCACAAATACAATGACCTTTTCGATTCTTGTGATTATATACAATTTTACCTTTTTTATTAGATTGTAATAGTTTAAATGTTAAACTAGTCAAATGTATAACATGGAAAGGTTGCAGCAGTAAAACACTTTCTAAACTTTGTAGACTTAATAAAATATTAATAACCCTGTGCAGCCTGGAAATAAAATGTATGTTAGAATATTTCATATATTGTTTCCCCTACAGTTATTATATTATATACATAGTAAATGCCTAAAATAGTAATAATTTGAATAAATATATATCTTTTGAATATTATCTATTTCTTCAAGAAAATGATTTGATAAAATGGAAATATCAGAATCAAATATTTGTATACTATAACATAGATTACACTTTGTATTAGGGTTTACCTGGCTTGTCAAACTTCAAATTACAGGTTTCAATATAAAAATTGAGCTCTTTATAAACACATTTGAAAAAGTGCATTTTGAAAAGGTTTCCCGCTTCTAATAAGGGAACATTCGCCTAATGCCATACTGTATACAGCTCCTACTTCTAAACTGTTTCTAATTTTTTCATGACCAGAACTTCCTATCATAACAAAAGAGCATTTGAAGAAATCAGACAGCTCTATACCATAAACAAGGAGATCTAATCACACAGCCCTTCATCTATCATAACACTGCATATTTTGTTGTTTGTATTACTATTATTTTCACAGCTTTAGCACATTTGATAATTTTACTAAGTCATTCAGTATTTAATCAAAGTGTATATAGTTTTCCTCAATATCTAATCTGACAGAGTAGTCTGGCATAGTAATGCCTAATTCATGATGGTGGTTTGGAGAGTTTCTGAAGAGCTGACAGATATGAAGCGGTGAGCCAGGTAAAAACATTTTTTTAGTATGCAGACCCATTATTTTTTTAAGCATAAGATTACTGCCTAAATACTGTTTAAGGTTGCATCAATTTGTAAAGGTCATATCAGAGTTGTGTATGTGTATTAGTAACATACCTAAATGAATGCTGTCTGAAAGGAAGACAGGATGGTAGCCACCTGAATGCGTGATAGCTGGTTTGTGATCTTAAATTAGCTTTTGTCTCACCTATGTTGTGATAATTAGACCTCATTCTGGTGCACTAGCATTTTCTTAAGCTGACCGTTTGAGGTGTACATTGTCAATAACATATAT
>NW_017308835.1:13861-22870 GCF_000935625.1 Nanorana parkeri | reverse complement strand
ATATATTATTAGTTTAAATATAGCCTTGCAAGAGGACTGTTTGAAGGGCCTAGAGCTGGTGTTGAATATACCTGTCCACCAGAGTCAACTGCTTGCATGGAGGAACCCTCCCCTGGCCTAACTGCTGGAGCATTCCTTGACAAAGGACCAGAGTTCCTCTGTCATGAAGCTGAAGAGCTTCATGTGCCCTTCCTCATTTTGTTTGGGTGGCATTTTTTTGTGCTTTTTGAGGGCCTCTTTGTCTTATCTGACACTCTGAACATGACAAGTGCAGTGAGGTTGCAATCTAGTTCTTTATAAGACCCATGCTCCTTTGTTAATTAGTTAAGGTTTGAGATTGGATAATGAGTACAAGTATGATTAACCCCTTCATGACTGAGCTAGTTTTCAGTTTCTGTTCATAAATGACTGACACACTTTTTACATTTTTGCTGTGTGATTCTTCCACAGCAGTAATATACTTTCTTAGTAAATGTACCCACACATATTATATATTGTTTTTTAGAGGACAGAAAGGGTTATATAATTATATCAAACATGTGTACCTAACGCCTCACTTAGTTTGAATAAAATATAAAACACTTTTTTCACAAGTTTTGATTGTTATTATTTTTTTTGAATTTTTTAATATTAATTATAGTATAAAAAATATATTTATATATCATTTATATTTTCCTAATTTTGTTTTACACTTTATTTTAATTTTTTTACACTTTGTAAAAAAAATAAAAATAAAATAAAAAAACTTTTTTTTTCTTGTCAGTTTATATCAAGCAATCACTATGACAGCTTGATAAATTAACTTTTTTATTTTATTTTTGGCTATTAGGCTGATCCAAACTTAGGAACAGCTAATAATAACCTTAGAGACTGATCCTGACAGCATGTCAGATTCAGATCTCACTAAAGGTCTTTGATCGTGCCTAGACGATCAGAAGTGATACATTTCAGGCACAGAGATACATTGTAACATTGTAATATCTCTGTGCCTCAAATATATCATAAACATTGGGCTATGAAGCTGTCAAAATGAATAGCAGAGAGGTGAGTCACTCTGCTACCTCTCTGCTATTTTCAGCTATCAAATATAGCAATTGTAATTTAGCGATCCCGTATTTGCATGTAACGGCTTCATTCTTTCATTAATGAAAGAAAGAAGCTTTTACAAAAGCTTAACTATTTCATTAATGAATGCCTCAATATTGAGGCATTCATTAATGACTGGTAACCACTGAGAATCAGCGGTTAGCGGCATTACAGAGCCTTAAATAACTTGTCATGTACAGTGTACATGGCCAGTCATATAGGCACTTTGTGACGGGACGTATGCCAACCACATGTTTTTGCCCAATGAATATGTTTGGATACCATTCAGGATAACGATCTCCAAATGCAGGCTAAGCAGAGAAGCGATAAGGCATCTATACAACCTCATAGAGAAAAGGATAAGCCCTACTTTTGAACACATCTAGGATGTTTCTAGGATGATGAGGTTGATGGCTACCCTTTATATTTTGGGTTGCCACTGCTTTCAAACTACCTCTGGAGCAGTATGTAGATTAAGCCAACCATGAGTGTCCAGTGTGTATGCACGTCTTTGATCCTATTGTTGACCTTGTGCCCCATAAGTTCAATTTCCACAGACATATCATGACTGGAAGAACAAGATGGCTTTTTACCAGTGGAATGGCTTCCCAATTGTCTTAGGTACCATCGACTGCACCCACATGGCTTTGTGACCACCCAGGAACAGAGAAGTAAGCTTCAGGAACCACAAACAGTACTACTCACTCAATGTGCAAATAATCGGTGACACCAATCACAAAATAATAAGTGTGTGTTTAGGTTTCCCAAGGTCATGGTTTGATGCCTACATCCTTTGCTGCACAGATCTTTTTCAGAAATGTGAAGCAGGACAAATGCACCATGGATGGCTTGTTCACTTTCGGTCTTTGTCTTAAAAATTAAAAATATGTGAAAAGTTATTAAGATGTCAAAATCTTATCATTATAATACCAAGGGAATAGAGAATAACTGAAAACCTAGTGTAATAAATGCTCCCTTTGATTATTTATAATGTTGAAACAGTTTCACTATGACTAAACCTAGCCACACATATTAGCACCTGCTTTGCAAATCTAAAGCCTTTTTAGGAGTTAAGATGTTCCCTTAATATGTTTAAATAAAGTTTCTCTTTTTGTTTTTCTTCTACAGGATGCAGGTTATGGGCAGACCACCTGGCTAATAGCTCATATCAGGCACCCCTGGGCTGAAGCTGAACAACAATATAATAAGAAAAGAACCAGGACAGAACCCAGGTAGTGGTGGAGACATCAATTAATCTCCTCAAATCCTGGTATATCTGCTTGGCCCAGTCTGCCAGGCAGCTATGTCAGAACTATTGGGCAAAAAGGAATCAATTTCAAAGGCCTATACATATTATTTTAAAGATTTGTGTATGGGCATCATGGAAGCCATTTTGTCTGCTTGCAAAGAAGGTCAATGCGAGTTCATTCTTCTTGGACAGAGACTTTCACAGAGAAGAAGTTAGGGATGTTAGCATAAACATTCTCAAGTTGTAAATTGTGGGGGTCTTAGACGCACATCAGTTAAGGATGGTGCCAGCCTATGTAGGTTAAGATTGATGGCTTTTTAATGCCTCTACAAAAAAAAAACAATGTACAGAGACTGGAATGTCTAAAGATTTTTTTTCTCTTTCAATGAACAGAAGATGGGGCTTATTTAAAAAGTTGCTTATGGAACCTTACTATTCATTGAAGTAATAATATTGGCAATAATGTTATTACATTATCTGCAGCATCTATATGCCTATCTTATTGACTAATTTCAAGTAAAATGTTATACACGTACTTTTATAATATCCAAACTATATTCATTATATATTGTTTGAGTGTATCCATTGAAATATATTAGTGTGTATCATTAATATGGAGTTTTTTTTATATTTTAAGTGCAAAGAATTAGGTTGTACATGCCAATGCATAATTTTTTTATGTAATGTGTGAAGAGCTAATGGGTCTTCAAACTAATTACCTCACTGTTAAAGTATTTGGAGAAGGATTTTGAGTGTCTTGGTAGATTTTCTTAAAGTTGTACATCTCTAAGTAGACTACAAGTCTGACGGGTGTTATCAGTTATTGTAATTTTTCTCCATATTTATGGATTTGTACAAAGTTTAAGTCAGAGGTTATCTTTCAACAAGATCTTTAGAAAATAGTAAAATTAAATGAAATGCTCCAAACTTTTATATAGAACAATAGTGCCCCTGTTGGTGATTGTGAGGGAAAGGTATAGGGTAAAATGATATATCTGACGTCATGGGTCACGTCAATAATCACGTGGAAGACCAAACCAAGCCCACATTCCAGGGGGGATAAAGGGAGTAGCAGGAGCCAAGAGAGGGGATCCATATTCAAATTCCAACCGAGGGAGGCAGTAAGGAATTACATTCTAAGGGTATAGGTCGGAAGCTGAGGATGGCTGTCCAAGAGGAACTGGACTAAATAGAACCTGACCATACCTTGTTTCTAAACTGTGACCGCTGACTTCTTTGTTTTCAATCTTGGAAGATAAATATATTCATTTGTTATATACATTTGTATAATCTCCAGGAAACTGATTTCAGTTTCTATTCCATGGTCTAGTCTTATATATATTTAATTAAATTGGTGGAAATTTGTCTCTACTTTGAATATAGTCTTGGCTTATTGCCAACCCTGTGCATGATGGGACAAATCTTGCCCATGCGCTGTTAAAAGTTTGAGTTTGGGAATATCCGTTGCTGGGAGAAATCACATGTCAATTCTGAACCTTTTGTTTTCTTATTCTGTGAGATACTGATAAGATACCCATTACATTTAAAAAGTTGTTTTATTTGGTTACATTTATATTTTTAATTAATATCCTGTGGTTACATTTTACGCATTACCTGGGTTATCAAATTGAATTTTTCTGATCTTTATTCTTTGTTTGTCACCGATTATATTTAATTATTATTCTGCACTGATTTTAAATTAATAAATATATAGATTTTGTATACTTTTGTATTCCTCTTGTCTTCAAGTCAGCGCAAATAAAAAGAACTTGTGTAAATTTTGATTTATGGAAATAAGTTGGGAATCTCCTTAATTGCAGATCCTTATTTGTTTCCATAAACAGAAAACTGTTGATCAGAGCAGTATAAACATTGACAGCTACTGTACTTTCATTGAGAGTATGCCAGGATTATTGTCTGTGTAATTCATAACATCTGCAGGTAGAGGGAACACAAGATGCACCAACTGTCTACCAAAAGAAGCCAGAGTACAGAGTCTGGATGTGTGACATGGAAGGAGATGATTGCCAGCGTATTCACATGTATGTAATGATTGTAAGCAGTTCATGTTCTCATTTGGTCTAACCCACATATCTTTGGACAAACAATGTTAAAGCCTCTTTATGTGTTTGTCTGTATTTCCACCACAAACAGCTCTCTTGCTCTCTGTTGCTCTGTCTCTCATCTAATTTAGTGGCAAAGGATACATATATAGGGAAAATGTGTTGAGTACAGGAATGTTATGATGGTTCAGGCATAATATCAAGGAGGATAGGGGTTGAGTCATGTATTTACAGTATAATAGATGTGAAAATTACATTTAGATGTACTAATTAAAAATGTGTTCTGTTCTTTTTAAGGCTGATAACATCCAAGTACATATTAACGTCATTGCATGTACCCAGGGAAGCCTATTTAGCATATTTGTGAGACTGGTACTGCTTGTGGTTCCTGTATAGAGTCATCTTAACATCCTCTGCATGTTCTGTTTAAAGAAAGTAGATATATTGTGGGTGCAAAACAATGATGGCATCAAAGATGTGCATAAACACCCTGTCATGCTTGTGTAGCCCCTATATAGATGAATATATGTGCTATTGTATAGATCGGTAATTCTGGCTGCAAACAGTTAATTGTCTCTGTGTGAGACGAAGAGAGACAGAGATTTAGAGGGATAGTAGTGCAGAGCAGAGATGGACACACTGCTGAGAGGACTTTGAGAACTGCAACTCGCAGGATACTGTGCGGGGGAAAGGAGGATGGCTTTTTGGACTAAGGAGGCTGAGCGCGCGCAGTCTGGGACCAGGATCTGAAGTGATTGGATCAATATAGAACGGGGCGAGTTGGCACTGCCTGCGACGGAGTGTGTGATCGCTCTCGATAGACTGAGAGACTCAGGCTCTGACTCTGTGCTGCCGTGTTGGAGAGACATTCTGCTCGCCTGTGAGATGAAGCCTGAATGTGGGCCGAGTGACGCGTCAGTGGCGGGGACATTTACGGCCTGGCCGGAGGAGCTGATCCAGCCTTGGAGTGATCTAGGCAGCCCAGCAGAGCGAGCGGAATCGAGTGGAGATCGTTACCGGAAGCCCAAGATGACCCTAGACATGCAGTGAGGTGTCCCAAGAAACCCTAGACCAGCGGTGATGAGCTGCAAAGGACCCTACATGACATAATCTCTTTCCTAAGTGTTGTTTCGCCTGATAATGCCTTTCCCTGAGATCTCATAAGATTACAGAGGAGATTTCCTAGCAATGCTCTGCTGATGTAACCTTCCCAAGTTGCAATGCTTGAGCATATTACATCATTTGTGCCAAAACTGGACCAGGAAGTGAATAAACTCTATTTTTGAGAGTAAATGAAAAACATGTTTGTTTACCTAATAAATGTAATATGATTTCATATCAGCATGCAGAGCTGAATGCTAATTAGATTTTTAGCAAAAGGGGGTAAAGCTATACTTCAACAGTAGAGATGCCTTAAAACTACATGTGCTGTTACAAAATAAAATGAGATTTGTAAAAAATTAAAACAACAATAAAATGCATTCTGCATTTGTGCACGTGTCGTTAATGCATGAGTCCAAGAAATGTTACATATTGTACACATTATTCTGCCGAGTGATTACGTCAATTTTTTAGATTAAATTCTATTCTACAAGACACTTCACCTATGTTTTGCGGTAGATACTCAAGGAAACAGTCATTCTGAAAGACTTAAAGGGTTATTAAACCCTCAGCGTGTTTTTGCATATATCTACTGCTAGCAAGCAGTAGATATATGCAAACACTTTTAAAAAAAACCTTTTTGAAACAGGTTTAAACTTATCTGTGTCTTCGCTGTGCGCTCCCGTCCGAACATCTGAAGAGTCCCGGGCGGCCGCAAAGGATCTTGGGGCGGGCGCATGCGCATTTAGATGTTCGGCTGGGAGACGTGAAGAGACACAAGGTAAGTCTATGGAGCAGCGTGCACCCGCACAGACTCTGTGGGACGTCAGAGGAGAGGAGGACAGAGGAGTCAGCGCTGGATCGGAGACCCACACCAACGCTGGAGGGACAGCTGAAAAAGACAGTAAAGAAGAAGATGATCGAATAAAGTGGCATGGTTTAAGGTAAGTCCTGACACTAACATTGGGTGGGGGGGAATTATCCTTTAACGGCTTGAAGACCAGGTGTTTAGATCCCCTACCTGGCCAGGCCATTTTTCAGTGTTCAGCGCTGCGATACTTTGACTGACATTTATTCCGTCACGCAACGCTGTACTGAAATGAATTTTATACCATTTTTTGGGGACAGATAGAGCTTTCTTTTGGTGGTATTTAATCACCACTGCGGGTTTTATTTTTTACTATATTCAGGAGAAATTACTGAAAATTTTGAGAAAAAAAAGTTTTTTTTTACATTATGCTATAAAACAACTAATATTACCCACTTTTTTGGTAAAATATAAAAGACGGGGTCACGTCGGGTAAATAGACACCAAACATGTCAAGCGTAAAAATTGCGCGCACTCGCAAAATCGCAAAAAACTAGCATACCCAAAATTGGCCATAGGCGACGCTTTAAAAGCTTTTACCGCTCATCAGTTTAGTGTTATCAGTGATTGATGGCCCTAGAACTATTGCTCTCATTCCGACGTTCGCGGCGATATGTAACATGTGCGGCGTAATGGGTGCAATCGTCGTTTTCGCAGGTATGCGCACCTGACGCATGTTTACATGCGTGTATGTAGGGGTGGGGACTTAAAAAAAAAAATTTGTTTTTTTTAATTCTTTTTTGTGTAACTTTAAAAAAATTGGGGGGGAAACTTAACATTTTTGTACTATTTTTTTTTTCCACTTAACTTTATTGCTATCACAGAGGGGGCTGAGAAACCCCCTTATGTGATAGCAAAAGAGGTGACAGGTCCTCTTTATGGAGACATCAGGGGGTCTCCAAGACCCCTAATGTCACCTAGGACCCCCCTGAAGAAGCTGATGAAGCAGAGATCTGCTTCATCAGCTTCTCTCCAGCATCTGAAGCTGGAGAGTGACACAAGAATGCGGAAGTGATGTAATATACAACACTTCCGCATTCTGACAGCGGAGAGGGGACCGGAGGGAGCTCGTGTACCGAGCTCCCTCTGATCCCCTGTGACAGAGGCACTATGCTGGTCCCGGGCTCACACCGGAGCCCGGAACCAGCTTGACAGCGGGAGGGGGGGGCGCACGTCTCGGGGCTTCATACAAGCGATCCGCCGGCTCTATAGCCGGCGGATCGCTTGTATATTAACGGGCATTGCTGCCTCTTTTCAAATAGCGGGGTTTTCCCGCTACACGCCCAGTTACATCCAAGAAGCTCCCGGCAGCCCGTGTATACACAGCGGCTGGCCGGGAGGTAGTTAATGTCACTTTAAGTCATGAGCAGATGTAACAAGATATTTGCACAAAGGGTTCAAAATAACCAATTTGTATTTAAGATAGTTGATAATGCTTCATGGGCACAAAGAAACAATAATGTTTAGAGAGTAAAATATATAATGTATGTTTTGTTTTCTTTAGAAAGTTTATTTCAGATGGACACGCTAATAAAATTCTGTCTACTTCTTTATATTGTGCAGTCAGTTAAGGTCATTCCTGCATAATTTATCATAACCTCTAGCAACATACTCGAGTGTCATTTTCTTGCATTTGAAGTGAATACAATTTGTCATAAGAGGTGATTTGTTCACTTCTCAACTACTGATTTTTGAAGACCTTTAAAAGCTTAAAGCAGGGGTCTCAAACTCAATTCCCTCAAGGGCCACTCGACAAATTTTTTTTCTCCCATGGGGGCCGCTCGCCAAATTTCAAACTTTAAAGGAGAATTATGAGGTGAGTGAAAATCACTCATCCTCATAGTTCGAGCCGACGTGTGACAATTAAACTGTCATACGTCGGCTCAATAGATTGAGAAGTGAGTGAACATATACCGCCGCTCGCTCACTTCTCGATCCTTCTCGATCCTGTCCCTGCAGAGAGCCGTGACTGTCAGCTGTGATATGACAGCGGCAGCTGTCACTTATTTGGTCACGGGAGGACGCTAGTTTATGTCCTCCCGGAGAAGTATGAGAAAAAAACACTTAACCCATAGCTCTCCTTTAAAATAAAATTTAACTATATGCGATATGGTACTAAGGACCCCAATACACACACACAATAAGACCCCATTCATCTCTGTAGGTTTAGGTGCGATTAGGGATTCCTGCATCAGAAACTTGCATTTTCCTGCAGCAGGAATCCCTAATCTGGTGTTTACACGTGGCCGCTGTCACCCATTCAAGTTAATGATCAGGCGATAGCAGTTGCATATAAACTCCTGCACACCGCATGTAATGATATGTGATATTATTACATGCGGTTAGAAAACACTCTCCCTGGATACACAATCATTGCGTCCAGGGAGAGTGATTGATACCTAACAGAATGTAATCATATCACGTATCATTACATGCGGTGTGCAGGAGTTTATATGCAACTGCTGTCACCTGATCATTAACTTGAAGAGGTGACAGCTGCCACTTTTAAACACCAGATTAGGGATTCCTGATGCAGGAAACGCATGTTCCTGGTGCAGGAATCCCTAATTGCACCTAAAGAAACAGGTATGAATGGAGCCTAATACACTTATACTCTCCCCCTTCACATAAAAAAAACCTAT
>NW_017308835.1:8661-13542 GCF_000935625.1 Nanorana parkeri | reverse complement strand
ATGCTTACCTTGTTGCAGGGGGGAGGCTGTGAGCCACGATCATCGATCCCTGGTGATCTAACTTACTAATCTAATCAATCCTTTCGGCCAGCGTTTAGCAAAGACGCTGGCCAAAAGGATCCAAGTGCCGGGACAGAAGCAGCTATGCGGTCTGCATCCGACAGAGATGTAGACCGTGTACCTGCTCCCGCAAGTCTGGTACGCATCTGATGCACACATTGATCAACATCATCAAATTAGCATCTGTGCAGCATAAAATGTTTATGGATGCAATGTGCAATTTGTATTCCTTTCATCGTCCAAATTTATTTATTGCCCTGTCCAAATAATTTCTGGACTCTGCAGCATGAATGTTTATTTAACAAATTCAGATCCATAGAAGGTTATGTTGAAGATTCTGGTACCTAAAATATGGAGGAAGAAACTCTGAGTTAGTAAATAGTTAGATTACACTAAATGATTATCTAAACATTACATCCTCTTACAAAATTTAAGTTATACAACATATCACCTATTTTTTATTTGAACATTTTGATTTAACTTTTCTGGGAGACATGTACTGTATTTTCTCACAAGGCGCAGTACTGGCATTTTAGCAAGATAACTCATTATGATACTCTCTTGTGTTCCTAGGACTGAACAGATCATTAGACAGGCAACCATTTAAAACAAAGAAAAAGCATAGATGTTTGAATAATTGTGATTCTAAGGGTAAGGTCTATGCATTTATTAACTATATATCTTCAGGAACTCAGCATAGAAACAAAACAGAATCACCTAAGAGTGAGGGGAGTGTTCAATTTACAAAAACCTAGCATATACTTTTAGTATTATTAATTATTATTGCTATTAATATTTTTTTTCTTAAATTGACAATTTTTATAAAAAATGTCAAATAAAGGCGATACAGACATCTTCATGACATTATAATATGATAGAGCCAAACCTCCAATGGGTCCCCAGCAGTAAAAAAGAACAAAAATAAAGAATACACAAACAGTGGAAACTGATAAGCATAGCAGTTTAACTATTCCCTCTTGAATCACCACTAATGTAATGACATAATAAAAGCTAATAAGTTTTTTTTTTTAAATAGTTTTATTTGTGTCAGAAGATATACAGTTATTATAACTTTCTCGTTTGTGTAAATGCCAACACTTTTACAGTAACTTTTTGTAAAGCGTATACCTTGTAAAATTCAGGTAATGTTATGACAGAAGGAATAAAAGAAAAGAAAAAGACAAGAAAGAGCGATAAAATAGGACCATCTCGTTTCAATAGGACATAACATAGCAGTAATTGGCATGCCAGGGGATATCGACTTCTGAGCCATTCGTCTCTGTACATTGCCCTGGGTACTAGATCCCTGTGTTTGTCGTCCGCTGTGCGGGCTATTGCCCCAGGCAATGTTTGCTCCCCTATGAATTTTGGGCCCATGACCTTACCGAAGTAACCCTAGAATTTTAACATTCCATGCTGTCAAGTGACAGCCTAATACCTTAATAACAACTGTTATCTTACCAGTTTAGACCTTCCAGCTTTTTCCACTCCACCTCTCCGCTCTCACCCGGTCTTCTCCTCCGAAAGTCTCCCCTCTTTGTAAAGTCCTCCTCAGATGCTCTACAGATTTCCCTGATAATAGTGGATATCAACCAGTGCCTCTCGTGTTTCCCTTATGTAATTTTTCTGTTAGTGGGTCTATGACCTTCCTTTCAATTTCCGAGCGGTATTCTGGTTATCCTTGGGGGTTCGCCACTAGATCCCTGGGGAGTGCGAGCCGGCCCTGAGAATTCCCCAGTTCTCCCTCCAGGTACCACTTGGAGTAATGGAAAGGAAGGACTATTTCCTTTTCTCTTAGTTGCGTCTGTATAAAAGGGCTCCATCTATCAAAGAATTTTGTTGTGCGCTTTTCCCCATCAATGGTAGCCTCCAGCCTCTCCTGCCACATAATTGTTTTCATCATTTCCGATAGTTGGTTTATATGGGGTGGATCCGGGGAGAGCCAGGCTTTCATCAATATTCTTCTCGCTAACAGGAGACACATATTTATTCATAGCCATCTAGTCCTTGGGAGCAGCTTATCTGATTCCCAATAACTAAATATGCATAATCCCTGTAAGACGGGCAACTCAGTTCCCTCTATTTCAGTTAGTAAGAGCATGAATTTTTTCAAAAAAGTGGATATCGGCACACAAGTCCATAGGCAATGTTGCAAGTCTGCCCCTTCAAGGTTGCATTTCGGGCAAGCTGTCAGATATGGGCTGACTGCTTTAATTTTGTGAAAAAAGTCAAACACATAATAAGCTTTATTAATAATGCGGAACTGAGTTTCCCACCATATTTCATTAGTTGTACATTTCCGGACTATTTGATATCCCTCTATAAGTTTATCGTGAAGGTCTTCCTCCTGGATACTCTTACCCCATTTTCATACAGAGGATTTTGTGGCCGGTGGTAGAAAAGCGGGGTTGAGGCATGCATAGATTGCCCTAATCGAATAGCATTTGGTTTGAATCACCAGGTCTAGACATGTGGGTTTAAGAAAGAATTGTGGCTTCCGAGTTTCACTTTTCCAGTAGTGATTCAATTGAGAATAATGTAGATACTGGCTACTGGGAATGTGAAAGCAGTCCTTTATTCTTTTGAATGAGAGTTGTTGGAAGGTGTCAAGGTCAAACACCCGATCCATAGTGGATAGCCCCTTGGATTCCCACATTTTATATACTGCATGACTTTGTCCAGGGATAAATTGGGGGTTTCCTCTCAAAGGAAGGTATCTGGATATGTAAGGGTGGGAGTTAAGTTGTAGTCTAGAGGCCCTCCATGACAACACCGTGTCTCTAATTATGATGTTATGTTTCAGTGGAGTAGGTAACTTAGATGCTCTAGTATGGAGAAGAGCTGTAAGGGACCATGGAGTAACCAGGGCTTGTTCCAGATGCAGGTTAGAGTACTGAGACTGACCATTTATCCAATCAAATGCATGTCGCAATAGGCATGATATGTTATATGCTCTAATGTTCGGGATGCCCATTCCGCCTTCCTGTTTGGGTAACTGTAATTGGCGAAAGGGAATACGAGGCCTCCTAGACAGCCACAGGAATTTGATATATGCTGACTCAATTAGTTTAATGTCCTTGTGTTTCAGCAATACAGGTATGATTTGTAGTGGGTACAGGAGTTTTGGAAAACTGATCATTTTTATCAGATGACCTCTACCGAACAGCGATAAGGGGAGTGAAGCCCATTTTTTTTATTCTGTTGTTATTTTCGTAAATAGGGGTTTATAGTTGAGATGGTATAAGCTCGACGGGTGTTTGCCTATTTTTATTCCTAGATATGTGATGCTATCTTTTGCCAATCTAAATCCTACTTTATGGATCTCTGGCAGGGACGTTCTATTCAGAAGTAGTATTTCACTTTTGTCTATATTTACTCTGTAACCTGACAACTTCCCGGAGTGTTGTAGGGATGATTGGATCATTGGAATGTCCTTCTCCACTTCTGAAGTAAACAGAAGTAGGTCATCAGCAAATAGGGCCGTTCTCACCTCCTGGTCGCCTACTTTTACGCCATGTAGGTGATCCATTTGCAAGAGCCATTGGGACAAGGGTTCCATCGCCAGGTTAAAGAGTAAAGGTGACAATGGACACCCTTGACGTGTTCCTTTCTGCAGTGGGATAAGGGGTGAAAGAAATCCTGTAGTGTGGACCCTAGCCACCGGGGTGCGGTACATGGCCCCAAGGAGAGAGACAAACGGTCCTTGAAAGCCCATCCGGTCTAAAACTTTGAACAGCCATGGGTATTTTACATTATCAAAGGCCTTTTCAGCGTCTATCGTGATGATAGCGTTACCTTGCAGTGGATGTCCTACCGCTTGTTCAAGGACCGTCAGTACTTTCCTTATGTTTGCTACTGCTGCCCGACCCCTAATGAAACCAGCTTGTGTAGGGTGTATAATGCTGGGCATTATGCCCGCAAGACGGTTTGCCAAGATCTTGGATATGATTTTTGCGTCGAGATTAATCAATTAGATTGGCCTATATGAGCCTGGTTGTGTGGGGTCTTTGCCATGTTTAGGTAAAACTTTAATGTAGGCTTCATTGCCTGTGGGCAGGTAACAGCCTTCTTTCCAGATATTTGCATAAACCTCATCTAGAGTTGGTAGAAGGTCTTGTTTCATGAATTTGAAGAATTCGGCCGTGTAACCATCTGGCCCTGGTGATTTCCCACTTGCCAATTTAGATATAGTGGAAACTATTTCCTCTTGAGTAATCTTGGCGTTCAAAATATCACGTTGTTCGTCGGTGATAGTGGGGAGAGCTATGGAATCTAGGTATTGTTGTGCCTCAGGATGTAAGGTGCAATCGTCACTATATAGGGCGCTGTAGTATCCCCCCAATAGTGCATTAATTCGCTTCTGATCCGTTGTTTTTATATCTCCGGAATCTACTAGGGAGTGAATTTGGGATGTGAGTCTATGTCCCCTTGTTAGGTTAGCTAGCATCTTGCCACATTTATTACCAAATTTATGAAATTGCAAGTCCCACATTGATTTGGAGTATAGCTCGTGGTTGTCTAGCCTAGTCTCGTACTCTCCCTTCGCTTTAATCCATTCGTCTCTCTTAGGGAGTGAGGGGCAATCCCGAAATGCGGAAAAGGCCTGTCCCAGCACTCCACTTGCTCTGTGATACTCTATTGTAGCTTTTTTAGATTTGCTCTGGACGTATGAAATTATTTTACCCCTGAGGAAGGCTTTTCCTGCTTCCCAATATGATATAGGGGAGGTGACTGATCCCTTGTTGTTTATCCAAATTTATTGCGCTAGGAAAATGTAAACAAATAGATAGATAAATAAATAAATGAATAAATAAAATACCA
>NW_017308835.1:6016-7076 GCF_000935625.1 Nanorana parkeri | reverse complement strand
AAAACAATATTAAACCAAATGCATTACCCTCTTGGGACTACGCCATGGAGCCAATCACTAAATTAAAAATAAAAAATTAAGTTTTTTTAAAGTTTTTAGAGCATCTAGATTATCTATACAGAAACACCAATTGCGATTACCCCCTTCCCTATCCTTTTCCACTCATTAATTGTTTACTAATATGTACATTTTAAACCCCCTCCTCCCCCCTCTTCCTAACATTTATGATAATATCATAAATATGATTCCTACCAATATTATTTCTACTAGGTGTATATTAGAATGTGTGCTTTTTTCCTTTTCCTTCTCTTAATTCTCAGTGAGTAAAATAGCAATAAGCTTTGATTATGAGCTAGATAACAATATAATAGGGCACAATGTCATGAGGACAATTTACATCGGGTATACTTAGACTATGCACCTAGATTATGTAGTGTTCTGTCTAACTTATTTCATTAACCACTTGACTTCCGCGGTGTTAAACCCCCTTCCCATCCAGGCCATTTTTCAGTATTCAGCGCTGCGATACTTTGACTGACAATTATTCAGCCATACAATGCTGTACCAAAATGAATTTTATATACTTTTTTGGGGACAGATAGAGCTTTCTTTTGGTGGTATTTAATCACCACTGGGGTTTTTATTTTTTACTATATTAAGGAAAAAGTACCGAAAATTTTGAAAAAAAAAACTGTTTTCCCTATGTTAAGCTATGAAAATTTGCACATAAATAATCTTTCTTCATAAATTTAGATCAAAATGTATTCTGCTACATTTCTTTGTTTAAAAAAAAAAGTGTAAATTAATTACAATGTGTGAAAGTTATATAGTCCACAGACTATGGTATATATATTTGAATTGTATCAACCCTGGTGCCCTGACTGCATATCACATTTCTTGAGGCCCCAAAATGCAAGGACAGTAGAAAGCCCCACAAAATGACATTATTATATAAAGAAGATACCCCAAGGTATTTGATAATGTGCATGTTGAGTGTTTTCTAGGTTTAACTTTTTGGGTAAACGTTCACAGAAAATGAAGACATTTTTTTTTTTTTTTT
>NW_017308835.1:2341-3134 GCF_000935625.1 Nanorana parkeri | reverse complement strand
TTTCTAACACACAGCTTTGACATCCTTAGAATAACACCTCAAAACACATTCTACTAATCCTCCTGAGTATGCGGATACCACACATGTCAAACTTTTTTTGCAGCCCAGCCACATAGAGGGGCCCAAAATTCAAGGAACACCTTGAGGCTTTCAAGGGGCATAAATTACGCATTTGATTCCCTGACTACCTATTGCGTTTTTAGAGGCCCTAACGTGCCAGTTCAGTAGAAACACCCACAAAATGATCCCATTTTGGAAAGCAAGTCCCCCAAGGTATTTAATAAGAGGCATGGTGAGTTTTTTGACAACTTCATTTTCCTGCCACAAGTTTTTAGAAAATGAAGAAAGGAAAAAAAAAAAAAAATTCTACACAAAGTTGTGAATTAACACGATATAGCTAACGCACAGCATAGAAATCCTTAGAATTACACCCCAAAACAAATTCTGCTACTCCTCCTGAGTATGGGGATACCACACATGTCAGACTTTTTTGCGGCCTAGCCACATAGAGGGGCCCAAAATTCCAAGGAGCACCTTGATAACCTACAGGAAGCTGAACAAAGGGTAAACAAAACAGTACCTGTGGTTCCAGAAGTGCAGTTGTCAGCAGAGGATGGCTGGGACTGGTGTTTTGGCTGGAACATTGTCAGTGGGACATGCAGATTGATGACTACAAGCAGCAGACAGATCAGTTCAGGCGGCAAGCAGAGACCTGGTCAGTATGCATGCAAAGGATCAGTCCAGGCAGCAGACAGAAACGTGGTCAATAAACAGTCCTAGGTCAGTTCGGGCG
>NW_017308835.1:0-1207 GCF_000935625.1 Nanorana parkeri | reverse complement strand
CGGGCGCTGACAGCAATCAGGACTCTGACAGATGGGCACTGGCCGTGATCAGGACTGACAGAATGACAGAAGGGTACTGACCGCAATCAGGACGCTGTCAGGGCTGGCGCTGCTGGCAATCAGTAGGCTGGCACTGTAGTCAAATGTGTTCTGGAAGATGTGCTGTTTAAAACAGTATTCTGTCACTGTCAAAAAAGTCTCCTCTTCTCTCACAGCTGAACAGTGTGTGAGAGAAGAAATCACTAGAAACAGCAACATTGTTTACAGTTAGTGATCTGCTGTGATTGGTCACAGCGATCACACTGAACTGAGCAAAATACTTTGCCCTGCAACAATGTTGTTTAAACTACACTGTCCAATGGACAGTGTTTTTAATGTTGTTTGCTCGTGACCGCGCCAGGGGGCGCGCAAGAGCAAAAAAAAAAAAGCCGTCTCATAACGGCAAACCGCAGATAGCCGACATCCGTCCCGCCGTTCTATTACAATGGGCGGACGGCAACAGGTTAAAGTAATCCATTCTCGTTCAAATCGAAGCACCTGACAGTTTACCTCCAACCACAATGAAAAATGTAACAATTCATATTGGGCTCAGAGTGGAACTACTGGAATAAAAAGTTCATATATAATGAGTTTCAAGGGACTCAGAATAACTACTTCCAGTTCAATACTATCACTTCTGAATATATTTATGCTATAAAATAAACCTAATAGTACCCTATAAAAAAAAAATTCTAACATAATAAGGGTCCAAAACTGTGAATCTTATACATAGAAATGCCTGAAGGTTTGGAAATAGGTTTAGATTTTTACCCACCTTTTATAAAATTGGAAAGGTTATGATTTTATGTTTGTATATACAGATATATTAGTCAATCGTTAATGTGTTTTTAAGATAGTGCATATTGTAATATATGTCGTCTCATTGTATGTCAATTATCCTCCTACAATGGTTTTATTGTTTTATATGTTTTTAAGGCTGTAATTGATGTCCCTAACTACGAGTCACTTATCTCCCTTTCTTTTTAACAAATGTTCTGAATGATTTTAAGGAAGTATTCTAAACCCCACTACTAATAGTCACTTATCTCCCCTGTCTCCCTTCCTTTTGAACAAATGTAACTAGCACTAGCATGTAACTAGCATGTAACTAGCATGTAAACTTGTATTCCCACAAAAAGAGAGGAATTAAATGTATGTACACCAATGC
>NW_017308834.1:98959-137119 GCF_000935625.1 Nanorana parkeri | reverse complement strand
AGATAAGATAATTATTTTTTATATTACAGACAGCCACCTTTTTGCAGGCTCACATTACTGGCAGGATGAAGAAAGTGTTGTCTTGACTGTAGTAAAGCTTTTTTTTTTTTATTATTAAATATATTCTGTTTATTATTTTATAAAAATGTAATGGCACTGACATAATTCACAGCATGTTATAGAAGAGGATGCACCCTTCCCTGTCCCCAGTGGAGCTTAAAGTGTATGTTCACTTTTGCAGTAAAATTTGGAATCCCCCACTATATGTTTATGTGTTTTTATTCACATAGCATTCCTAAAAATAATGAAAAGCAAATATTTCTTACCTTTCTAGCTATTTGTTTGGAACAGGATTATAGATAGGACACTACAGGCACCTTCTAGCGATTAGAATAAATGCCAATGAGCAGGTAAGGGGACAGACTGAGAGACAGTTTTAAAGAAAAAGTACATTAACATAAAATGCCTTTAATGTTTTTAACCGTTTGTCAGGAAAGACACTCCTGCTCATCTAGTTTACAAGTGATAAAATCTGCCAGCACAAAACAGACAGGACTAATTATTTGAAACAAAACTTCCTCCCAGCCCCCTCAGACATTGAGAACTAACCAGGACTTTTTAGTTCTAAAGAAGGTAGGCTGCAATGTTTGAATATATATTTTTTCTCATTATGCTATGTGAATGGGAACATGTAACAAATGTACAGTAGGTGTTACCTCAATTTGGCTGCATAAGTGGACTTTACTACAGTTATTCAAACACAATAAAGCCTAACAGTTTTTTTTTGTATTCATTTCTGTTATCTTACCACTAGAGGTCATCAGAGACCTTCATAATTCACCATAACCTAATGGCTTATGGCTAAAGAAATTACATACACAATAACAAATACACCGATCACCCATAACATTACGACCACCCACCTAATATTGACTAAGCCCCCTTTTTGCCTCCAAAACAGCCCTGACCCGTAGATGCATGGACTCCACTAGTCTGCGGCTACGTGGTCACATACACAACAAACTGTAGTGCACGCTGTTCAGACATCATTATATTGGAACCCTCATCAAATCCGCAATTTGATGCTGGTTCCAATAGCTCTTCTGTTGGAACAGATTACACAGGGCAGCCTTCGCTCCCCACATGCATTAATAAACCTTGGCCACCTATGACCCTGTCGCCGGTTCACTGGATTTCCTTCTTTGGACCGCATCTGGTAGGTCATAACAACTGCAGATCGGGAACATCCCACAAGAACTGCAGTTTTGGAGTTGCTCCGTTCACTTGCTGCCTAATATATACCACCCACTTTCAGGTGTCATTGTAACAAGATAATCAATGTTATTCACGTCACCTCTCAGTGGTCATAATGGTATCGCTGATTGCTGTATGTTTTTAATGCACTAAAGCTTATAGTTTGTTGTTGTTTTGTTTTGTCTGTGCAACCTGGCATGGCTCTAAATATTAAAGATAGCATATCACCTACAGAGTAGACACTAAAACATGCTTGCACATATGTTTATAAATTATCAACATAAATTAACAAAAAAAATTATGTTTATAATAGGATTTCAGCCTGTGTATATGCAGGGTCAGGGAGCTCATGTGGCACACAGAAGAGGTTTTCTTTTCTAGTAAGAATATGTGCAGCCATTCCTTTTTCCTTTAGTGCTGGGAATGTCTAGACTGCTTAACATAAAATAATTGCTAATAATTGTTGTGTGCAGGTTTCCAGCTCTGCCATTAAAGCAGCATACCTCCTGCTTGTTACACACATACTATAGGCTATATACGATAGGCTGATATCACATTTATTTATTATTGGTATTTATATAGTGCCAACAATTAACAGAGCACTTTTACATACTATTCATTCTCATCAATCCCTGCCCTTAAGGATCTTACAATCTAAAGTTCCTATGTCACATGCATACATACAAGCAAACACACACTAGGGCTGATTTAAACATAAGCCACCTAACCTACCAGCATATCTTTGGACCGTGGGAGGAAACTGGAGTACCCAGAGGAAACCCACTCAAGCACAGGGAGAACATGCAAATTCCTACAGATATCCTGACTGGGATTCAAACAGAGGACATGTTTGACCCAGGTTCTGCTTCAAGGAATTTGGCTCCCATTATATGAGAAAGGGGGTTGTATCCTTAGTATTAACCTTTTTAGTATGAATCTTGGTGCATGTTGTTATGGAATCTACCTGCATGCCAGTTATAAGGCTGAGGATTGTTGCACATTGCCATAGTTTTTAACACCATTGTTCAGACATCCCCACATGTGGTATGTAATAAGCACAGTCATATTGGCAGACTTGGTAAGACCTGTGTAACCATCACAAGGGGTTCATTTTCTTGCTATGTTTTGTCCAAAACTCTGTTTAGTGTGCTGATATAGTGGGCATGAGACATGTATGCCAGCTGTTGGAGGGATCATACAAGGGCCTGATCTTTTAATTTCTAACAATGTATAGCTTGGACAGTTCTGTATATTTTTTTAAATCATATAAGCGTTATTAATAAAGTCAATATTTAATAAACATGATAATTTTGTAAGTTAAAAAAGAGAAAAAAAAGTGTCTGGCTGATGGGCATAGTTTATAATATGCCCCTAAATACCTTTTGTACAAAATTATTTTATGTAATTATCTTTTTAATAGCTCTCTTGCACATACAAAACAAATCCTAATTCTCAAGTCCATTGTGTGCCCACACAATCCAGCCTAGACCCTGCATCTGTTTGTGTCTATAGCAACCAATTACCAACAATGCAATTCCTGGCTTCTGAACTGTGGTGTGATTATGGGAGTTTTCTCATGTTCCAGCCCCCCAGTGTGTTGGAGGATGCATGGAAAAGTTAGAGACAGATAGCAGGAAGAGTTAGTTGCTGCTACTGATTGCTAAAAACCACTATATTTGAGTCACAAACACACTCACTATGTGTTGGACAGTCCTGGATCAGATAGTGATAGATCACAAAGTCTGTGGAGAGAGCGCTAGTTGCTGCTGCTGATTGGTGATAACTGGTATATTTATATTGAGTCACAGACATACCCACTGTTTGTTGGACAGTCCTGGAGCAGATAGGGATAGATCATAGAGTCTGTGCAGGGAGAGAAAGTTTCTGCCATCCTATACAGTGCCACTATATTTAAAGTCAGTGTGTGTTGGGGACATGGCTAGATCACACATTGTTTGCAGGGAGAGCTACCCTTTTGTATGTGTTAACAACAGCTTTAGTTGCTATTTAGCTGCTGGGGCTTGGGGTTCAGTGTTTTTGGGTTGGCATCTAGTGTTTTAGAGCTGGGGTTTAGATTCTTAGATTTTATATTTTTGAGGGCATTATATTTTACTGTAACATAACTTAGCAGGGCCTTTTTTCCCAGCAAATTACACATGGACAGTACAGTTTAGTGCACCAAAACTTCATATTTTTAAGTCTACCAAAGCACCAAATCTTAAATCCACCTATTGCTATAGCTGATAATATAGCTAGACAGTTTATTTATCATGTCTGGCAAGCCTAAAGGTAGAGGAAGAGGTTATGCATGCACAGCTAGAAGGGGATGAGCAGGTTATGCATGTGCAGATGAAAAAATGAGCATGAACCATGTGATTCACTCATCAAAGTAAGGAGGGGATCTCATGGACTATTGGATGTCCACTGGATGCAGCTCGTACAATATACTCTAATTTACTTTTGGGCAAAAAAGTATTTAGTCAGCCACCAATTGTGCAAGTTCTCCCACTTAAAAAGATGAGAGAGGCCTGTAATTGGCATCATAGGTAGACCTCAACTATGAGAGACAAAATGAGAAAACAAATCCAGACAAATCACATTGGCTGATTTGGAACAAATTTATTTGCAAATTATGGTGGAAAATAAGTATTTGGTCACCTACAAACAAGCAAGAGTTCTGGCTCTCACAGACCTGTACCTTCTTTCTACTTGCACAATTGGTGGCTGAATATACTTTTTTTGCCCTACTGTATATTTAAACAAAAACTTGCCTGGTCTCTCCCTTTAAAAATGTAGCCTACTTAAGCCACTTACACAATGTGCAATTACAATGTGTGAATACAACTTCATACACTGTATTTTTGATTAATTGATTAAAACCTGGCTGGTCTCTCATTTAAAAAATGTGACCTAGCACTTGAATACTGTGCACAAAGTCACAATATTTTACAGGTTTTTTTTGCTTTAGCTTTGCTACACTCTAATGTTGTTTCTGTTACTTTTTTTGTGATTTTACTGTTTTGTAGTAAAATAAAAAAAATACATAGTAATGCTGATTTTTTTTACATTAAAATCTGGCTAGTGTATGTCCTGTTCATAATGCGGCTTAGCGAAAGTGTGCAAGTAGTCAGTGAAAGAAATACACTGTAATGTTGAGCTGTTTATTGAAAATTGAGACTGGTGTCTGATCTGTTCAAAACGTGGCCTAGAACAAGTGCTTAAATATAGCGCAGAGAGTCACTACAATATTATTTAGTGCCTTTTTTCAATGAAATAAATATACTCTAATGCTGATTTTTTTTTTCATTTATTGCCGACTGTCCTTTTCAAAATGTGCTCTAGTAAAACTGCTTAAATACTGCATTTTGTTTCTGTGAACTGATTACATTCTAATTTTTTTTTGAATTCTCTGTGTGCAAGCTGCCTGTTGTTTAGTTGTAAAACAGCGGCCTCGTAAAAGCTGCTTAAATGCCATGCAAACAGTACAATATTTATGGCTATTGTCTGTGAAATAATGCATCGTTATTGTTTTTTCATAATAACTAGGGTTGCACAGATACCAAGTACAGTACTCGGTACAAGTACGAGTACATGTACCGATACTTATGAGCTCCAAGCCTACACTACAGAAAAATTAAAAAATTAGGAGGCAGCTGTCATGAATAAGGAGCACACTGAGCTCCTGGGATTTGTACATCTCTGTTTTAATGTACGATTTTGTTTTTATAAATATAAATAAAGGGATGCACAGATACCAGTTTTGCGAGTACGAGTACTGATACATTTTTGTTTATAGTCATGTGACAGTTTTTCTAAAACAATACAGACTAATGATTTCAGGACATTGGTGGAGTGCCAGAGCCAGGTCCCAGCTGCAACCCTGGTAGTTCTCATGAAAAGGCCAAGTATCTGCACTGGTACTCGAAAAGTATCTGTGCATCCCTAATTAATAACACATGCCTGGTATCCTTATTTTAAATTGCAGACTAACAAGGCCCCTCTTGTACTATGCATCAACTGCATTTCTAGCCTTTCTGTGTAAAATAATACACTGTAATTTTTAGTTCTTGATAATTTCAAAGGTCTGTCTGGCCTTTTCCTCTTAAATTTCGGCTATATTATACTACTGTTTGGGTGCTATCACAGTGACCACTAGCTGTAGAACGCTCCCCGTCACTTTATTTTCTGGGAACGGGGGTGGGTGGGGGGATCGGGGTCCTGACAGGGCCACACACTGGTGGAATTTTAGCCAAATCATGTACACATATGTGGTATCATTGTGAATGTCAGGAGTAGGAGAATATTTTTTATGGTGGTGGGTCATGGCAATGGCAAAATATATATATATTTTAAAACTATTTTAGACCATTTTCCTTTCGCTAATAAAAAAAATAAAAAATCAGGAGATATCTATTAACATTTTCCAACACATGTAGTCCCAATTTGTCCTAAGCAAAAAAAATGAATATGCCAAGCAGTTGCAAAGATATGTACAGTTTTACTAACGCATACACAAGTTGCTGGGTGGTCTGGGTTCAGGCATTAAGATATGTTTTACCCTCCTTCATTAAGGGGTAAAAAGTATGCAAATAATACATAAAAAATCACAACAATAAATAATAATTAAAAAAAACTTATAAAATGTACAATAACAAAAGCATGTTTCTGTTTTTTTTTTTCATTTTAGGTACAGAATAAAAGCAATAAATTACTCTATATGAATAACTCTCAAGCTGCAGAAGTGAACATGTACCAGATTTCATCTTTACCAAATGACCCGTTTCATTACATGTCTCTGAGTTCAACAAAAAAAGAAAACACTGGATTTTTGCCAAGTATGTTTTTAAACATTATCATTTCTTAAATGGGACACATGTCTGAGACTGTGGCAGCAATGGAAAATAATTCAAGTCTTCATACCTCGATGAATCAGTCCTGTACAAAATGCAATGACCACAAACCCCACACAAGCCTATGTAAGCCTTGCTTACATGTTTGATAAGTACCACATTGGAATCCTATTACAACAATAAGACATGATTAGTGGAATATAGATTGTAAGAGTAGGGTAGTTATCAGAATGAAAATTATGATGGTGACCCATGGTAATCATCCTTTATGGTGCTGCTGGAAATCTTTGACAGTCTGCTGATGGCTTCTCATAATGGAGGTTTTTTATCTTACCCCTTTTGCTGCTCTGGATGTTGCACTTGCATTATGGATGTTTTTTTTTCTTCCTACGAAGCCAAGGTTGTAGGTACTGGGTCTTGGGTGTAAAAAGATTACTATTGAACCCACAGCAGTGGCATAACCAGAGTTATGGGCGCCCGGGGCAGAACATTCCCCCCCCCCCATATTATATTAGTGGCTCCCTCTCTCTGACACGATCACCCGGCTCTGTCATCGGACGGCCGCTCACTCCTCCGAGGCCACTTGCGAGCGGCCCTCTACAGTGCCTGATTGGGGAGCCGCGTCTGCCTGATCCAGCCGGCCCGGATCGCCGCTATGCCGCCCGATGACAGCCGGGTGAATGTGGCAGAGAGAGGGAGCCACTGCATCTGCGGCCAGGGGCTTCGTTTAGCGGTGTTCGTGGCGGCGCCCCCCCCTCAGTCCTGCGCCCGGGGCAAGCGCCGCCCCCCGGTTGTTACGCCACTGACCCACAGCCATGCTTGGAAGCATCTGCCAGGCAAAAGGAATCTCTCCAGCTGCTGTAAATAAACCCAGATCTTCTCAATTCTGAACATGTCTGCTTTCATGCTTAGTGTGCAGGTGAAAGCTGTGTGAAGAGATGATCAGATACTGTATGTCTCTGATCACAACCTGAAGCATATGGGAAGGAATCAGGGGTCTATTTAGAACCCCTCAACTCAAGAGGAACTATTAACATCACAGAATTTGGGCTACTTGCTGCCACTTGGGGGTGTGGTTTACTGATCTAGGCATAGCCAATAGCCTATTGTTTCTTTTCCTACACAGTTTTCAAAATTTCTTTCTGGGGATGCCGTTTTAATATATTTTTTTATGTATGAATTTTTGCTGGATAGAATAATACATTTTGTACTTACAATTCACTCACCCCAAGTTTGTACATCTAGAATTGAACTGCTAGCAAAATAGGGCTGCATTCTTCCCCACACATCAGTTCTAGGTGTACAGAGCTGGAATATTATCTGTTCCATTCTTTGCACCCCCATTCTAGTTGTGCCTTGTGTGGCTAGGACATCTGATCTCATTAGTATGGGACGGGGATGGCAGAAAACATCTAGGAGGGTAGGAAGTATTAATCCAGAGCTACACATCTGGGCAAAGCAGCCACCTAGTAAGAGTAATATTGTTAAGGGAAACAAAGTGAAAGGTATCAAATTAAAACACAACAAACCAACACCAGCATTAAGTCAGTTTTTTTACAACTTTTCATAGCCTTGTTTTTCATAATTTCTCAAAAAAGGTACAGTTTCAGATCTAGACATGCAGTTGTGTGAAAAAGTGTTGTTTTTCACACTTTAATGTTTCAGATCATCAAACAAATGTAAATATTAGTCAAAGATAACACAAGTAAACAAAACATGCAGTTTTTAAAGAAAGGTTTTTATTATTAAGGGAAAACAAAATCCAAACCCACATGGCCCTATGTGAAAAAGTGTTTGCCCCCTAAATAACTGGTTGGGCCACCCTAAGCAGCAAGAACTGCAATCAAGCGTTTGTGATAACTTGCAATGAGTCTGTTGCAGCGCTGTGCAGGAATTTTGGTCCACTCATCTTTGCTGAATTAATATAATTCAGCCACATTGGAAGGTTTTCGAGCATGAACCGCCCTTTTAAGGACTTTGACTAGGCCACTGCAAAGTCTTCATTTTGTTTTTCTTCAGCCATTCAGAGGTGGACTTGCTGGTGTGTTTTGGATCATTGTCCTGCTGCAGAACCCAAGTTCGCTTCAGCTTGAGGTCACAAACAGATGGCCGCACATTATCCTTCAGGATTTTTTGGTAGACAGCAGAATTAATGGTTACATTTATCACAGCAAGTCTTCCAGGTCCTGAAGCAGCAAAACAGCCCCAGACCATCACACTACCACCACCATATTTTTTACTGTTGGTATGATGTTCTTTTTCTGAAATGTGGTGTTACTCTTACGCCAGATGTAATGGGGCACACACCTTCCAAAAAGTTCAACTTTTGTCTCGTCAGTCCACAGAGTATTTTCCCAAAAGTCTTGGGGATCATCAAGATGTTTTCTGGCATAACGGAGACGAGCTTTAATGTTCTTTTTGCTCAGCAGCAGTTTATGTCTTGGAACTCTGCCATGCGGGCCATTTTTTGCCCAGTCTCTTTCTTATGGTGGAGTCATGAACACTGACCTGAACTGAGGCAAGTGAGGCCTGCAGTTCTTTGGATGTTGTTGTGGGGTCTTTTGTGACCTCTTGGATGAGACGTAGCTGCGCTCTTGGGGTAATTTTGGTTGGCTGCTGTCCTTTATGTCTTACTGTTAAATACTGATCTTTTCATTTCACTCTGCACCTGTTGTAATTTCCCCAAAACAGCAATTCAAATGTTACTTCCTTTCAATATGGGAATGCTTTGCATGCTGTCTGTATAGAGAACGTCCCCAAAAATCAGACTTTCTGCGGAAGTCTGCTGTGAGTTATGTCAGTACTGTCACAGATCATCATTGCAGCTCATCTGTTACTTGTATTTCTGCTAATGTGTGTGTCACAGTCAGATCTGCAGCTATCTGTTCTGTTGCTTGTAGTGCTACATGCTACATGTTGCTTGTAGTGCTACTTTTCCTACCTTGCTTTTGCATTAGCCTGACAGCTTTAGGCATCGCCCAATTTCACCTGCTGATTCTTATGCAACTTCTCATCCAATCAAGTGCTGTCAGCTTGTGGCCAATCCAGCGGTTCCTCTTGACTGCTCACTCTATTTAAACTCAGTTACTCAGTGCAGCTCGCAGCTTGCTGCCCAAGTAACACTTTTCCTAAGCTAGTCACTGAGCTCCTTGTTTGCTGTTGAAGCTGCCATTGCTGATCTGTGTACTGACATTTGGCTTGTCCCTGGAAATCCTTGTCTGCCGCCTGTCCTGACCTTTTGGCTAGTTTTCCAGCATTGGTGTTCACAGCCCACTCTGACCTTTACATGTTTTCTGGTATTTGTGTCCGCAGCCTGTTCTGACCTTCAGCATGTTTCCTGGTATCCGTGTCTGCAGCCTACTCTGACCACTAGCCTTGTCGACCATTGTCTGCTGTTAGCAGAACAGGGTGAACCTAGGGGTCGCAACCTGGGGCCAGCACACATCGTAGTCCATCTCCACTATCAGGAGCTCTGGTGAACACCGGCTGGTCCTTAGACTCCACGCCCTAGGGGATCCCACACTACCTACTCTGCATTGTGGCATTCTGCTTTTTCTGGACTTCCTGTCATCCCCTACTGAGCCCAGTTCCCAGTCAGCATACACTACTTGCACCTTTCTTACCACCATAGGTGTTCCACGAGTGTATTCAGGGTCCACGTCCTTGAGTCCAATCTTGACAAGGTACAAGTTAAATTACAAGCAACCCTTGCAACAGAAGGCTAGGGCTGGCTTCACAGCATTGTGTTGCTGTAATTTGTGTTAAAGTCCGCATCTTTAAAATGTGCTATTGCAGCGTATATTAAAGTGGACTTTTACTAAAAAAGTAAAGATCTGCTACCATATAGGAAACATCTAGTAATGTTAAATGTGCTTAAACAGAACCCTGAAAATTTTACCTTTTTGTGTTTTTTTTTTTTGTCCTGACAAATAGCAGTGTATTTGCTGTGCCTAGGTACTCCTGTGCCTTGAGACTCCTAGCTGCAAAAATGCAAGTGTGCCTGCTGTTCTCAGATTTAGTGTGACCACTTGGACATAGACAGCACACTATTGTCCCGATCATGTCCATGGTCTATTATGGGCAGCGGATTATCTCTTTCATCTACCCTTACTTTGCCCACGAGATACAGTTATATGGATGGCACTTTCCATCTTTCACAATGGCACTATGTAGAGCCAATACCTGATGCAACTGGATTTAAGGCCAAAATCTCATGGTGAGACTGTATTCATCATATACAAATCACTGTAAGTGCTCTTTTGCTTTTACTTATACATAGTATACTTGTATAGATTTGTTAAAACTTTACTATTCATTTCATATTGATTGCGAAAAGCACTTTCATGCTTATATCAATGCATACTGCTTTGTGGAAAGTAGCATGTAGCAAGTATTTTGATGTCAAGTTAGATTCTATGTGCTAGCGTAATGACATGAACTTCCCCATACAAGTATGTTTCGGCGCTGAATGTTTCCATCAGAGACTGTCAAACCCCAAAAGAAGATAAACATTGTTTGGAGAAACGTCAGCTACTTCTATTTCTGAAGTGTCCAGTGTCCTTATTTGATGTTTTGGGCACCCTGACAGGTCTGTAGCTACACAGCCCCATATACAACAAACTGCTATGCACTGGGTGTTCAGACACCTTTCTATCGGAACCAGCATTTACTTTTTCAGCAATTCGAGCTAAAGTTGCTGTTCTATTGCAGAGCCTCCACTACCCTCGTACATCAATGAGCCTTGGCTGCCCATGACCCTGTTACCCGTTCACCAGTTTTCCTTCCTCTGACCACTTTTGGTAGGTCCCAACCACTGCAGACAAGGAACATCCCACAACAGCAGCAGTTTTGGAGTAACTTTGACCCAGTCATCTAGTCATCACAATATGGCTCTTTTCCAAGTCACTCAAATCCTTTCGCTTACCCATTTTTTCTGCTTTCAACACATCAACTTCAAGGACAATATGTTCACTTGCTGCCTAAAATATCCCACACACTTCCAGGTGCCATTGTAATGAGATAACCAATGTTATTCACTTCACCTCTCAGTGATCATAATGTTATTGGTGTATATTCGTGGGTTACACTTTTAATCAACCATAAATCATTGTGTCAAGGAATAAGTATTAACATATCTGGTAAAGTGGGATTTGTTGACTCCCTTGTCTCAATGTAAAAGATTTGTTGAAATCACTGTAAGGTTTGTCATCGTACATATTTTTTTATTGACAGGCTTGTGTAGTATTTATAGACCAAGTTTTTATATACATATAGTGATTGTGGTTCGGTGCTTTACACGCCTTATTGGCAATATTAATCCTGGATAATGAATAAAAAGTACATTATATGTAATATGTGGTGGTGGCTGTAAAAGCCTTGAGTATTTTCTATTTACAAGTTTATATGAGAAGGCATCAGACTCCACTATTGGAATGTTGCACTGATGGTTTATTCCTGGATGGGAACAGAATTCCAGTTTAGATTTGGTAATGTCACTACTCTGCTGCTCACCGAATTCCTTGCTGGGAAAGGAAGCTGTACCTGAGGACCTCCATGGCAAGGATAACTCTGCTTCTGCTCTATTCATTCTCTGGATCTGTGCTTTCTGCACATCTTATGCTGCTTCTTGAATATTTCCCCACAAATCATTAAATCAGCAGTCATAAGTGTGGCAGCTTTGACTTGAGGAAACAAAGCCCTTCACCTTTACCAAGATCGCTGCCTCCACACAGAGACACAGTATAGAACAAGGCATGGCAAGTCAGTAATAGGGAAAAGATCGGCTGCAGGAAGCCTACAGGCAATACTGGTGCATTCAGCAGGAAATGTAAGTATTTCCTTTCTTCTTTACAGGGAGCTCTTTGATTAACACTTTCTTTTACGCATTTGGAATAGCTCTGTGTGTATTCTAAAAGGATCAAGCTTTTAAAACATTACCCGTTGGGGTGTGCTGCTATAGGACAAAAATGTTTTTGCTAAATTGTGTTATGAATGGAAAGCTATCAAAAGCTGTGTTTGTTTTGATTAGGTGTAATATAGTTAATTGTTTTCTTTCTATTCCTTTTTTTTAAATTACGTATTTGATTCTATCTGTATATCATGACATATTTGATTAATCTTCTGTCTTTAGTTGCACCAAAGCCATTACCTGCATTGAGAAACATTTTGCCAGCTGACTTTATGCCAAGCATCGCACTACAAAAGGTAAGCCCAGTCTGAATTTAGTTATAGTATAACTTATATTGAAATTGTTAATCTTTAGAATGTGGTAAAAAAAAGAAATGTTTATAACTGATATGTTCATGTGAGTGGATAAGTGGATAATGATAAGCATTAGGGATGCACCGATACCGGTTTTTCGGTATCAAGTACGAGTACCGGTATTTATATTTCGGTACTCGCCGATACCGAATACCGATACCGGTAATTCTGCTAGCATGGAGCCAGCTTCCCAGGCAATCAAGAAGCCGGGTGGCGGGTAATGACACGCCCAGTTCCTTGATTGCCCAGGAAGCTGGCTCCGTGCTGTTTGGCCCGCTCCATGCTAATTGGCCAGGAAGCCGGCTCCGTGTTCCTTCATGCCACTGCCGGTCAGAGGAAATCTCCCTCTGACCATAAGTTTTCGGTATTGGGGGTAAGTATAGGAGCATTTGGGCGAGTGCGAGTACTTGCCCAAATACTCAGTATCGGTGCATCCCTAATAAGCATATTTTCATTTTTATTATTAAAAACATATTTATTTTACCAGTTCAAGACTCCAGCCAGGATGTTTGAGATGAGACTGGATACTAACGTTCATTTCCCAGAAAAACAGGATTGTCCATCTTTAAACTGGGAAACATTTAGATCTGGTTGCCCTATGGTAATGTATTACTGGCTAAATATTGGGAATAGTGGTAAGATTTGGCTAGTTACTGAGAGTCACTGCCCTTTGTACACCATTTATTCTCACTTTATTAAAAGAGTCTGCCTGTTTACATGTAGAAATGGATTCCAATGTTAGTAACAGATAACAACAAAAAAGTTTTGTTTATTATTTAGCCTTTTTCCCTTTATTTTCACCTGGTAAACCTAGACTTCCTATCCTAGGTTGACTATGCTTACTCACTCCACTGTATCTATGGAGGGAGTCATGACTGCTCTCCTAATTTAGACTTTTATCCAATCCTTCACTCCTCAACATACATCACTATTTATATATATATGAATTGATTAGCCAAGATGCCTATAATTTTCCTTGTGACAGGCTGGTACTTGCACTCTCTCTTGCACTTCCCTCTCTATAGGCACAAACATGCAAGTTTAGCATATACAAACTTGTATATATGTACAACGATCATAGCCAATGAGATGCATGCATGGCTGGGCTGCAATCAGTGTTTGTAGACACATTTAGAGTAACAGCATGTTAGCTACATCCACCAGATTCTAACAGCCCGCATTAACAAGTTTGAATCTGATCAGTGCTTCATGGCCATAACCAATAAACTAATACTGCAGTTAACTAGCAGGGATCATGGCAGGAAAGGTGGCACAGCATAGGTGTTGTAGCTCTTCACATATAATAATTACACTGCCTCGCTGTTCACAATCCAATAAATTGTGACTTTCTGAAAGACATTATTTGCATTGCCCTAGAAATGCCCCATACAGCCTGCTGCTGTCAATCAGCAGAGGGGGACCTGAATTTTTCTATCAGGTCCTCTTCTGGTGATTGAAAGCAGCAGGGGGCGTGTGCAATAGCTAGTTTTCTATAGGCTATTGCAAAGTGAAATAGCCAATAGGAATCTAGCTATGCATTCTTATGCCTTTTTTTTTTTATTCTGACAACTGCAACTGGCAGAATACAAAAAAAAAAAGTCTGCAGATAGCAAAGAAGCTATTGCTTCCTGTGCTATCTGCCATCATTTGAGGTGGGTGCTGTCTCCCAGCCCCCCTACCCCGCCTCCGCAGATGGGGGGGGGAGAGGGACACCTCCCTGAAATTGCTTATTTCAGGTTGGGATCCCTGGCATTGGCCTATACACATACAGCACAGCAATGAATAATAAAATGAACTAGGATCACACTAATCCAGCACGTTATTATTCTGAGTTGCCCCACTCAAGCGGCGGCCATATTGAGGGGGCACGTGAGATTAATAGCGTGTGATCCTAGTTCATTTTATTACTTCATTGCCGTGCTGTATGTGTATAGGCCAATGTAGTTGGATCTGTATGTGCGTTATAATTAATTGAAATTAAAAAATTTCGATTAATCGAACAGGAAAATTTTAATAATTACCAGACCTAATATATATATGTGTAATTAGTATAAACACATCCATTAAAAGTTATTTGTGCCAAAAAAAATGTATGTAGTAATTTCTAGATTTTAAAGAGTTAATTACCAAAAACAACCAAGCCACTTTACAATGATCAAAAACAAATGTTCTGACATTTCTTTGCATTTACCAGATGGATTATGGATCAGTATATACTTGTATTAATGATACAATACTTCATCCACAATCAGATATTCATGAGGACATGCAACTTGCTATTGCAGGGTAAGACAAGAAGGATGAATTAACCTAGTCAAATGATGTATTTCTCTTTTATAAGCTTTAGTTCTAGTAACATTTATGTATTTCTCTTTTATAAGCTTTAGTTTGCACCTATTAGAGGTCCATTTTTAAAGCAGTGGTATGACCTAGCTGTGGCCACACTGCTATTTAAGAAGAAAAAAAGAACATTTCTATAGAACAGCAGAGCAATCAAAGCCCCATTCATTTTAACAAATGTGGAAAAAGAAAATGTGCCAGGAGGAGGAGAGCACAGTCACATGAACTGTCAAACTCTTTGCAGAACACTTTTAAGCGCAACGCAGGCTCAGTACCACATCCCACATTATATTAATGAATAATTAATTGCATGCAGAGCATGGAGCAAACATTATGTTGTCTGCTTTACATTATAAATGGCCCCCTTAGCGTTTTACACAAGTGCAATGTACTGGCATACACCTAATGGTTGTGTAAAAAGACAGACGTGTCGGTTTTCCAAAATGTTCCTTGACCTTGAATGAGGTCTGCAGCCTAATTTCTGATAGACATTGCAGTCTGTGTGTATTTGGAAGTAGCATGGGCTGAAGGGTATACTGCACTGACTGAGGAGCCCAATTACAACCAAGAATGTTATGCAATACAACCTGGTTGGGGTGATGATTTTATGGCAATTTAATCACACTTGTGAGTTACCCATTGTTTTCATATTTAAAAATGTTATTCAACCTCATTAACTATGCAACTATGTTACTCTCAAGTGCCTACAACAAAAGAAGAAAGGTTGCCACTGTTCTCAGGTTCGTGTGGCCATAGTACCCAATAATATCTGATATTAATGAATTTTCATGCTATATTGTACAGAGAATAAACTATTGTTTCTGTCATTTTTCTTGTTTCCTATATGCAGTGTGAACATTCTGTAGGCTTATTACCCCATTGTATTATAAATGCATAATCCCAGGTCTAAATGGAACTAGGATGAAGGATATAAAATTATATCTTAAGTCACCTGATCAGTCTCGGCCCCAGGGCACGCTGGCTTTTAATAATACTTTTGCTTAACATATCTTGAATAATACCATCACTATTTCACAAAATCTAGGGAATACAGCTCAACTAACAATATGAGGTTAAGCGTAATCCTCAAGTTCTGGATAATGTTCAGATTTTTCTCCTACTTGCTAACTGAATCCTAGAGTCATGTCCATTGTATGCCTGCACTTGTCAGTTACACATTGCACAGTTGAAAATGCTGCTTATAACATTGTTATGCTGTAAAATAGTACTCATCATAACAGGTAGATCTATTACATAATTTTCCTCTGTTCTATCTAAATTTGTTTCCATTGATTGCAGGAAAATTAAATGTCCAACCATGTACATGCATCTTCTGTATTGAATCACTATGACACTTTACTTTTCTTGAGGCAATAAAGTAATTTGATATAAGCAGAAAAAAAGGAAAGAGTTCCCTGGAGTGCAAAGAGTTTTTTCATTGTATAACTAGATTGTGAAATCAGCTACAAATAAAATTACTAAATATATAAGTTGAGACCAGGATTAAGGATTCAAATGCACGAATGTTGTGTAAAATGCTTAACACTTGACACATTTGTTAATGATTACTAAGTTTTAAACATTATTTGCAAACTGAAGAATTTTTTAAAACGTCAAACAACAACAAACTTACTGCATTGGTTTTCAGCAGTCAAACTTCACTGTGGGATCCTAAATCAAAGAAGCCATGTAACTGTACCAAGTCACAGTGTCTAAAACTGTAAGTAGAGCTATTTATTTATTCACAAATGTGGGTTTTGTAACACTTAAATGAAAGTATATTAAATGCTTAATTTGTCTAGTCTTTTTAGATAATAACATCAGGTCAAAATAAAAAGACGCATGATTTGTGAGCCCAGAAAATGGCCAGAATATGTTCCTTAGAGAAGAAGTCCAGAAAGCAGTGTATATCTAAACTGTCCCCTTGACGAACTAACACTCCAGTGTTAAAGAAATAAAAAAATTTCCCCGTGCCTATGTCTATGCGGCTCTATCAGTCCCTGAAATGGCTTCCCATTCTTCAAGTGCAGTTCCCTGCAGGCAGCTTTGAATATAAACAAAAAGAGATGAATCCTGCCATTCTTTGCTTCCCTAGAAATGTGAAGTTCCGTTTCAACTATTAGATAGAGTGCATACAGTATATGTATTGTGGCAGTGTAAGCCAATGCCACGGTGTAGTATGGCGACCTTGGCACCCAGGACTCTCAGCCAAAGGGGCTGAGAGGGTCCAGAAAGTAAAGCATGTTATAAGGAAGAACCTGGCTTTTCAGGTTCTTCCAGGTTTTCCTAAATGTAGATGGGATCTGGAGCTCTGGAGATTTCGTAGAGCTCTGGGTGGGATGAGATCTCCAGTCCTGGGGCCAGGTGTTGCCAATGACCAGCTTGGGCTGATCAGGTGGCTGAGAGCAGCCTTATTAGGAAGCCAGCCCAGTGCTCAGGGGAGTGTTGGAGTTGGTGGTGGGGTGGATGTGACATAACAGGAAGTCAGTAATAGAAATGGCAGAAGTGACATAACGGGAAGTTAGTAGTTGTACTGACAGAAATTACATAACAGGAAGTCAGTAATAGAACCAGGGAAAGTGACATAACAGGAAGTCAGTAGCTGTACTGGCAGAAGTGACACAGCAGGAAGTCTACTAGTATGTGTGAATTCCAAAATCACAGCAAGCCTAAATCCTAAAAATATACCCAACCCTGTGGAACAAAATAACATTATTCTTAAACCCAACTTGTAGAAAAAAAAAGTCCTAATACACTACAAATTGAGTTATTTAAAGAAGGAAAAGTAATAAGAAAATGTGTCTTATTAGGGGTGATTTATATATGTAAAAACGTTCTTACATAAAAAGAACATGAATAGCAAAAAATAGAAAAGTAAATTAAAAGTCAGTAACATAGCCAGGGGCCATCATCACAATATCTCGTTGCTAGTTTCCTGATAAGTTTCATCCATTTGGGAGGTGCATATAATATGTGACTGAAATTCTCAAGATGACACCAGGCACTGGATCCAGAAAATCAATGCACATCCACAGCAAAATATGATGAGGAAATCTTGGAAAGCACAATGGATTGTGTTTAAAAGTTCTATACCACAATATTACCAAATACTCTTAAACCATGTGAGAATGAAGTTATGAATCACTAAATAGCAACATGAATGGAGGAATGAGCTGATAATTTAATTGGTACAAGAAAGAAAGAACATTGCACAAAGTGAAGAGAAAGAAAAACAACACTGATGAAAAAGAAATGTAATTCTGTAAAAAAGTGAATATAAGTAAAATTATTATCCCTACTTACTTGCTGTGAAAAAAAACATTTAAAATCAGATTGAATACCCCCACCTCACACAACACAAAACCAAGAATAAAAGGGATGTGGCAGGAAAAAGCAAAAGTTTTGTTAATAGACAGGACATCCCATGAAATTTAAGTCTTCATTTATAGAGGATGGTGTCATGGGGTGGAATCCAGTATAAACTCCCATCTGGCTTCTTAAAGTAGACGTATCCTTGGAGAAATTTCTTCCTCTTCTATTTTTTCTAACATGATCCAGACCTACCATACATAAATCCTGGTATTTTTTCTGTTGTGCCAAAAGGAAATGTTCAGCCACTGATGTCAAGTTCTTGCTCAAGTAGGTATATTGAGACAATAGTCTTATGTTGAATATGTGTTTATCTATTCACTGTATAAACATTCATTTTCGTCTGACCCACATATACCTTGTTGCACGGAGACTTAATCAAGAAGATAACCCCTGTGGTACTACAGGTGATGAATTTCCAAATGTTAAAATTTCTTAGTTCCAGAGTTATTCGGGACCTGGTAGGCTCTGGTCATATATTTGCAAATTAAACATAATCCATATACTCATCAATATCTGTCCCCGTTGTAAACAAACAGTAGGTCTGCCAAAATGGCTCCTGTATAGTTTGTCTCTCAAATTTGGCACACATCTGGCTGTGATTGAAGAATGCTCCTGTCACCTCCTGTGGGCTTCAAGAGCACTCCTGCTGCTTCTTGTGTGCTCCCCCTGAGTTGTACATGGTATGTGGCCACCATGCTGGAAACAGATACAGTTTTTCTTTTGGCACCCAGGCATCACTGAGGGTGACTATAGGCAGTTACGAAGCCATCTTACTTTCCCTGTTTACACATGGAGAGGCACGGGCATTGCAAGAAGTTGGTGGAAACACACTGCAGCAACTGCACGAAACTGCACAGTTTGTTGACACACTGGGAGTCACAGCGGTGTACACTTCGAAGCACTCTGGTCTGTGGGGACTGTGCCTTTAACCCTTCCCACTCTGGTCTCTGGGCCTCATGTGGGGCCCCTCACAGCTATGGCGGAGGCTAAGCGGAAAAGGTCAGGGGGGGCGTGCTCTACCAATGGCAATGAGCGTGGGAGAGTGGCAAAGTTATCCCCCCAGGGACTCCAGAGGGACTGCTCCAGACAGTTTGTTAATTTGCCTGTAGGCTCGCTGCACTCATCTGAGTTGTTCATTGCCCCTTCAGATGTATCTCATTCCTCCTGCCTTAGCAAGATAATTTTGTGGCCTCCATGTCCCTTTTTTAATGGGACACTTTTCTGCTATGTTTGAGTCACCTAGCCACGAAGGCCATAAATCCAGTCCTCTTTCCCTTCTAAATTTCGCACATGGCCCTGGCTAGCGCCCTAATGCTCGATGAGGAATAGGGCATGTGGGGGGAGGTTCGTTACTCTCAAAAGGGTGATACTGTCACCTAAAATGCATGACACCATTTCAGTGCTCATTAATGAATCGATAATTATCGATAATGAGAATCGATGTGAATGATTCTCGTTAGCGATTAATTGATCTGCACTACTGGCGCTTTAAATTTTCAAATGAAGTGGCTGCCTTAGGTTCCACACTTGCTGTGGACCTTGCGGCAGCCTTCTTTGGAACTATGTGGCAGCTGTTTACAGTGCTCCTGCCGGTGATCGATCAAAAGTACGAACTTATCGAGTTGTGGGACCGCATGACTTCCGGTTTCCTCAGAACTACGATGTTTGCACACAAAACATGTTGTGCAACGAGCGCCATCCACGGCATTGCCATATACACATAGACCACAGCAATAAAGTAATAAAATGATCTAGGATGACAGTAAGCCAGCACGTTCTTTATCTCTGGTGCCCCACTCAAGCGGCGGCCATATTGAGTGGGGCACCGGAGATAAAGAACGTGCTGGCTTATTGTCATCCTACATCATTTTATTACTTTATTGCTGTGGTCTATGTGTATAGGGCAATGCCGTGGATGGCGCTCGTGCACAACATGTTTTGTGTGCAAACATCGTAGTTCTGAGGAAACCGGAAGTCATGCGGTCCCACAACTCAATAAGTTTGCACTTTCGATACATCACCGGTCCACACATTTGTCCCTCCTGAGAACCTCCACATCCCTCCTGAGACCTTCCGCAGGGCGGCACCCCGGAGCAGAGTGGCAGCACAGAGTATGTAGCAAACTCATATACTATTGCAATGCTATCTGCATTGCTGTATAATGTATTGCTGGGATTTGTAGTCCTCTATAGCTGATTATATTATTCTGCATTGCTGTATAATGTATTGCTGGGATTTGTAGTTCTCTATAGCTGATTGTAATATTCTACATTGCTGTATAATGTATTGCTGGGATTTGTAGACCTCTATAGCTGATGGTATTCTGCATTGTTGTATAATGTATTGCTTGGATATGTAGGCCTCTATAGCTGATGGTATTATAATAATATTATCAGCTATAGAGGACTACATATCCTAGCAATACATTATACAGCAATGCAGAATGGCACCGACTAATTGTAGTCCTCTATATAGCTGATGGTGGTATTCTATATACTGGATTGCTGGTATTTGTAGTCTTCTATAGCTGGTGCCATTCTGCATTGCTGGATAATGTATTGCTGAGATTTGTAGTCCTACAGTTTGGAATCAGTGGCAGAACTACCAGGGTTGCAGAAGTTGCAGCTATGACCGGGCCCTGGCGCTCCACCACTGTTCTAAAAATCATTAGTCTGTATTGTTTTAGACACTAAAAAAAGGTATCGGTAATTGGTATTGGTGAGTGCTTGAGGAAAAGTATCATTACTCGTACTTGGTCTGGAAAAAATGGTGCTGGTGCATCCCTAATGTGCACTAGACGTGACATGAGACTGGGCCTATTAGAAAGAAAACAAAATGAATAAAGCCACCCTCCCCCCGATTATAAAAAAAAAAAAAAAGTTATTTTTGGCCTGACAAATTCTTGTACGGGAGGATGTTGCGGTGCCATTCATTTCAATGGCACCCCATATGTGCCTCCCACCCGCACCAGAATGTGCGATACCGCAATGCCGTGCATTCCAATTGAAAAAATTGTGCATGCACAATTTGTTTTTATCCAATCAATATATTAATCAAAAAAAAATCGGCTTACTAATCGATGAAGAAAATAATAGCTGCAGCCTTATGCGAGAGTGTCTAGCAAATGATCATCCTGAGCAGGTTTGCCCAAAGATTACTAGTATGGGATCTCCTAAGATGAAAAAGACCATTAGGACCTTTCCTACAGAACGGACTGTGCATATCCCCACAGCTCAGGTGTCATTCTGAGCCTGACGAAGGGGACCCTGTGCAGCCCCAAAAGCGCTTGTGCTGGAATGACAGTGCTCCATTAATACATGGACTTTTGTTGATTTCACATAAATAGTATGCTGGAGCCATCCTATTGCAAACTCAATACAGAAAGAATCTCGGAGCAATGGCCAAGATTGGGTCAGGAGTAAACAGAAAATCTCACAACAGAAAAAATTAAGCTTTAAAGACAACAGGGCATAAAGAAGATTGTAAATGTACTGTGAAAGCTTCTATATATTCCATGAGACCATGTCGGAGAATAAGCAGCTGTGGGGATATACACAGTCGGCCCAGAGAGGTCTAACATACAGGCTAAACTATAAGAGAAGTGGAATGACACTGACAAAGCGAGCAACATTAATAACAACAAAGACAGAAACAACAGTAAGCCCACCCACCCTCTGTAAATAAATCCCAATCAGGAACAGGACCACAAGGGAAAAGGAAATAGGAACTTTGAGGGGGGCTGCACAGGTATCACAGCTCCACACAGCAGCAGGGAGGTAGGGCAAACGACACCCAAGTAGCACTCACGGAAAGTCACAAAACTCTGTAGTTATAGATGTTCAGCCCAGAGCGCCTGGATAGTAAATAGGTAGAATGATCCAGGAAAAGCTCACTTCATGACCTACAGTGCTGGGTCAAACAGAAGGGCATGGAGACCACATCAAGACTCATTAGTAGTCAGATGAACCCAGTCACTATCGTCTGGTGACAGTCTAGGTCCCGAGCGCTAACCTCCCCCTAGTCTCCGTAACTTGTAACTGAATCGGGACAAAGATCGCTTAACAAGAAAGGAACACAAACACCTCTGGAAATTGTGCAGGGGTATGTGGAATGAAGAAAGCACCCTCCTTATGGACCACAAGATGAAAGGGTAAACCCCACTTGTTAGTCACTCCCACACTCTGGATCTGTTCCAGTGGAGGTTTCAGGAGTTGTCTCAGTTTGGCTAGACAAGTCCAGTAAAATATGTATCTCGATGCCATCAAAGGGAACCCACCCCATCCGACACATTCTATGCAATATGTCCTCTTTCACCACATAAAAGTGCACATGACAAAGTACATCTCTGGGTGCATCAGGCAGCCAATTCCAGGGGTTCAGCAGGGGTTTACGCAGGCCCTAATTCAGGATGGCAGTCAATATCGCCTGCGGGTCTGGCCTCTAGGATAGCGCAGAGGCGCAAATTGTTGATTTTCTGCATCCTTTAACCGCAGGTGGAATTTGCTGAGCCATTGCTGTTGGGAGGTGCACAGGGTTTTCAGAGCCAAGAGCCTGTCCAAGTAGGCAGCCATGGAGGTATCAACTGTGGTAAGCCATTGGTCCAAATGTGCCACCTGCTGCACTGAATGCCTTGACTGACTGCACACTGGCAGAAGGGCCAACAGTTTTGTTAAGTACTTTACAAGCTCTGGTCAGTGGTCCAGCCTAGACACCCAAAATCACATGGGGTTCTTGATTCAAAGGGTGTTTAAATCTGCCCTGGACCCCAGATCATAGGAATTAGGGACTCTCTGTGACTGCTCCCAGCAGCCAGGCCTGCCTCATAAAAAAAAAAAACTTAGAGTGTTGCTGAGACTATACCACCTCTGCTCCTCCTTTGTGTGATTTAAAGATCAGTGAGCTTCCTGGTAATCTCTGGAAAGGCAACTAAGATGCCCTTTAGCAGCACCTCTTCCCAGTGGTTCAACCAATAATGGCCTGAATCCTGGGGTCTTTGTGTCTTTGTGTTTCAGCATAAATGAACCTATTCACCACAAATTACAGTGCTCTCAATGATTTTACCCTACATGCAACTGCTATGGTTTGGGAGGGGGGGTTAAATGTACCCATGAAGCCTGCCCTATTTCCTCCTCACTGATGGCACCCCAACCCTCTTCCACCTCTTCATACTCCTCCCTAACCTGCTGCTGTCTCTGCTCCACAGGAATGGAGGCAGTTGGCAAAGGATCCTGCTGGTTATAAAATAGCAGGGAGTCTTCTTCTCCTTCCCGATCTATTACACCATGCAGCGTGTGCTCCTTCAGGAACACCAGAGGGATGGTATTGCAAACTCTTCATAGTTCACCTTTCTGGTTGACTCTTTGAATGGTGACAAGATGGTACAAGCATTCTAAATCAAGAGCCACTGACCTGGTGAAAAGAAAGTCAGCTACCAAGAACCTATCTTTGTCCTGTACTCGCACAAATACACATTGATAGCCCTCTGGTGCTGGTACAGTGGCTGCAGCATGGCCAATGATGAGTTCTAGTGCATGGTTGTATTGCATATTAGGTTGTTGGCAGTTAGCTTGTGTTGCCGCTGCATTTGGGCAGGCAAACACTCACTGCATATGGTGCACACACTCTTCTGACCTGCTGCAGAACATCCTGAAAGCCAAGGCACTTAACTAGAAACATCTGTAGGTTCAAGCCATGTGCCAGGCAGGGTATTTACCTGCTATAAAGCAAAAAGATGGTTGGTGCCTCTGTCACACATGACCTTGCCTGGCACAAGATGACATGAGGTCAGCCACCTCTCATTGTGCACCTAAAGAGGTTCACAGGGGCATACCAGCTGCAGAACAACATGGCAACATTTTGCATGGGCTGTTGCCTTGGCAGGGGTGGTGGTGCATAATGGGAACTGGTGGTTCTGGGGAGTCACTAAATAAGATTGAGGAAGAGGGTAGAGGTGACCGTGCTGTCACCATCATCAAGGTGCAGGACACGGGGCAGCACCACCAACTGCCACGGTGTGCCCCATCCTGCATCCTTCCCAGTCACCAGCAAATTTACCCTGTGAGCCATATAGGAGATACGTATAATGTCCGGTCCATTTCTGCTGGACCACGTGTCATGTCCAGTGATCCTGAGATGTTACATTCCAGATGCTTATGGAGTGCAGGGATAGTCTTCTGGGCAAAAAATGAGGACTGGGTACCTATCATTGTGGTGCAGCAAAGAACACAAACAAACAGGAACACAAACAGTGTACCAAATTTCAAGAGTCAGAATTGGGATCAGCTGTAAAGCCAGCAGTAAAGGACTTTTTTTATGGTGTGGTGTGTTTATTTACTTATTTTACTGTATTTGGTGAATAAGTAGGGGTAACAAGTACCCCTTACTCATTCACGAGGGGGAGGGGAACCTATAAGCCTCCCTGCCCACAGACCCCCACAACTATGAGTACAAAGTGCTTTGCCAGGCACCCCCTGGCAAATCACCTTCCCCATGTTAATAGCATGTGGCCTGGTATGGTGCTGGAGGGTTCCAGGCTGCTGCTTGAATCAAGGGTCTGGTTAGTGATTTTAGGGGGGACCCCATGCATTTATTTATTTTTTTTGCATTGGGACCCCCCTACGTTTTCTACCAGACTCAAAGGGTCAGGTATCAATGGGGGGGAGGGGCTTACGCTGTTTTTTTAAATTTTGACATTTAAAAACAACCTAACTCCATTAAAATAGATCAGAACATTTGTTCGTGATTATCGTTTAACTTATCCGAAATTATAAAAAAAATTTGTAAAGATCCTAATCTGAATAATGAAACAAATTGACTTTTGGACCCAAATCCAGAAAAACGAAAGAGTGAAAAATCAGAAACATGTCTAGTGTGCCCTGCCTCTTGAAGGTGTCTGACCAAAGCTTAGTCCTGCAATGGAGAACATGCTTGCTCCCTACTAGATGTGCGTGAAGCACCTCTTTGACTATTCCTTCATGTAAAACCGTTATCTCCAAAGGAAAGAAACTGTTTCTATAAGTGTTAGCTGGAGTTTGGCTTTAGTTTGTTAGTCAAGTCCATCTAAATTTGCTAGAGCATCTAATAGTATCTTCTCCACAGGTTAACAATGTTTGCTGTCCAAGTGTGACGCCACTGCTCCAACACAAAGTGGGGCCACCCTAATACAGGAAGTGTGTTAATAGCAGGATCACCAGAAAAAAAAGCCTAAAAAAAGAAAACTAATGCGGCCACCACATTTAAGGATTGTTGCAATAGATTACATTTTTGTTTTTAGGTTTAGCTGCGCTTTACAAAGTAGTGATTGGTGCACTAAACGGAACCACACTACTATGTCGTGATATGCTGCAAACAAAGGGTAGCTTTGTTGGGAACAAATTTGCAATTCTGACCCCCTGAAATAACAATAAATAAAAAGATCCTAACAAAAATATACTAAAGTAAATTTTACCTTCCTCAAAAAAAATTAAACCTAAAACACTATACCCCAATCCTATATTTTTAATGTTTTTTTAATCCTACCTGAAAGTAAATAGGAAAACTTGCAATAAAAGAAATAAATAATAAAACCCCAACCCAAAAAAAAACCCTACAAAATGGGGGATCGGTCAGCAGCTAAACAGCAACTAAAGTTGTTGCTGACACAGACAAGAAGGTAGTCCTAAAAAAGACTGTTGGGTCTATGCACTGTGAACACAGAGGGGAACGCACAATATTATATAGTCCACCACTCTGCAAATACCAGTAGTGGAATACAGAATAGTAAACACATGGGGGTACACACTATGTAGCCCACCACTCTGCAATTCACAGTAATCTAGAACAATACAGCACTTTTCATAGTACTGTTTAGTGCTGTATAACAGCAACTGTCTCTCCCTGCAAGCACTCTGCGAGCTCCCCTTATCTACTACAGGTCTCTTCAACACACACTGACAAAATGCTGCTGGGAAACCTGACTTTTATAGGTAGGGGGCGTGCACATATGAAACCCCCATGATCAGCCCTTCTAAGCCACTTGACCAGAGTTCAAAAGCCAGGAAGTGCATGATTGGCAATTGGTTACTATAGAAGCGAATGGGCGCATTAGTTAATGGTTTTCCTAAACTGCGTATAAGTTGAGTTTGGGTCAAGGCTTATCACTGATAGTAGATGAATTTTTTGTTGAAAGCATGCCAAAGCTTCTATTTGGGTTTGTTTCCTGGTGTTTTGGTCTATTGGGTCCTGATTTCACTTGGTGGAGGCATTTGATTAATATCGCTGGCAGAGGAAGTTATTTATGCCAAGAGGACATTAATCACATGGTTTTACATTTTGGATTACACAGGCAATGATGGACTGTGTTTATATTGAAGTTGATTGTTCCATTTTTAAAGAGTGTGATATGTGCCAAAGATTTGAAGCAATATTTAGAAAATAAATAAATGTCACCAGTCACTGGTTGATATATGACATGGCTGCCATATTATTTAAGTTTATAGTGTTACATTATGTGTCTTGGGGAGTAAAGTTTTGCGAGGGAAGCTCTTTATAAGGCTTGAATGTATTATTCTATGTTGGTTATTTTGATGATGACAATATCTTTGATTGCCTGATTGTATTTTGCAGGTATTGTGATTGTTTTGCAAATGGTGAATTCTGCAACAACTGCAACTGTAACAACTGCTGCAACAATTTACACAATAAAGAGGAATGCTTTAAAGCCATAAGGGTAAGGAAACATCAATGGATTTGTTTGGTATGTAGCTTACAAAACATTTGTGTTATTTTCCCAGCATATAACATAAGGGACATATTATATACAATAATTATTTACAATGAAAATCATTAAGTTAAACTCCTGTTTTAGGCCAGGTTCACACCATTTTCCGGACTAGATCTGGAATGCGGTGCATTGCATTTTGCCGCGATTTTACCATGATTTTGCTGCTTCCGGAACAGTTTTTTGCTGCAACTGCAAGCACTATTTTTGCAGATCGCACTGGACTGGAACGCAGACAATAATGTGTCTGCGTTCCAGGTGCGGGCTATCGCACTGCGGTGCCATTGACTACAATACACCGCCATGCTCCCTCCCACCCCTAAACGCAGGGAGCCTGCCGGCTTGCGTTCCAGTGCATTCCAGAGGCCGAACGCTCTGGAACGCAGCCATTGTGGTGTGAACCGGCACTGTGGGCCCATTCACACCACATCCAGATCATCTCCAGACCAGATTGTTTCCGCAGCCAAAATGCATTCTAATGTATCCATATGCTATTTCTGGCCTCTGTTCACACCAATGCAGTCTGGAATACTGCATGTCTCATTTTGTCTGGTCTGGAATGCAGTGGAACTGCGTGCAGGTTCACACCATTTTGGTGTAAACCTGCCCTGAATGAACGTAGGTATTCTCTCACAGGTCCCATGCCACATGCTAGTTCCGGGAGAAGCTGAGCTTTGAAGCTAAACTCTGAATGAATAGCTAAATACATAGAGGAAATACATATACAGTATAGGAGTTGTATTGTCTGCCAAAGGGTATATTTTTCTGTCCATCCACTGCTGAGATTTATACAATCCTGCCAGACAGCATAAAAAAGTAGGTAGCTGCAGTTACACAATACAGCTTGGTCACTGCTTTGCCCCCAGCCTATGATTGGACAGCGAATCAGCACTCCTGATTGGCCCCTAGTACTACCCTTTCCTCCCTGCATCTGAATGATGGTGTGCAGAGGATTACATGAGGCTGACTCCAAGAAATTAAATACTTTATTTGCATTAAAAAAATGAATGATTTTATAATGAACACATTCTGTAACTGCGGTAATATTTTTTCACTAATCATCTTCCAAGACAGCACTTGAGTGAGAGTGGCTCAGTGGCCCCACCTTAAAGAGGAAACACAAGAGTCACACATTTATAAAAAAAAGTTTCACTGTCCTGTTAACCTAAGTTCTTTAGTTTCCTCGACCTAGCAGGAACAGCTTTGTATTACTTCTTTGTTGAAGACTTTCATAGACGTTGCAGGTCCCTACACACTATCTAAGCAGAAAATCCTCAGAGACAGTGCTTATGCCTGCTAGAGAGGTTGGACAGAGTTACTCTCTTAGGGCTGTCCTGAGGTAGGGGTACTTGGAAGGGGGGGGGGGGCCATGTTCCTTGGAGCAGAATATAAGGACCTGGCCCATCTGGCATCCTAACTCCCCCTTGTCCAGAAAGGGAGCACAGCTATGTTTTCTCTTTATCCTACTGGCCTCCTAGTGCCCAGAGCATGGGAGCAGAGAATGGCCTTTTGGAACCACCTTTGCTTTCTTTCCCATTTCCACCCGACTCGGCTTAAGCAGAATCATCTTGAGCAATGACATCTTCTGGGACCCAAGGCTAACATATGTGCATAGCACTAAACAGCATTTACGCCTTCCTCCTGGTTATTGATAACAGACTGACACCAAAAGGGGAAATCCCAGTGATCAGCCCTTCTAAGCGGGCAGTGGCTGTATCTGCGGGGGCAGAAGTGATGCCAAGTTTTATAAAAGGCTCCACTATAGAGCAGGCTGCACACGAGGATGGACAGGGAGGCTGCATTCAGCATGGAGGCATCTGCCCATGTTCAGACAGACCTTTCAGCCACAGGTTTCAAGTTAAGCGGAGGTGTGAGTTGGGCACCTTACCCTTCTCCTTTCCTTCACTCAAGAAATTTGGTCTTAGCAAATATTAGCTATGTACATATGATAGCCCTGTTTGAATTTGTAAGCTTTTCTGTTACGCTTGAAATTTGTTCGAGGAATAATGGTACTGCTTTTCGGACCAAGGATCAGCCAGAAAAAAAACCTCATAGACCCCATTTTGGATAGATGGGCTTCATGCAACACTATACTATTAGGCTCCTTGAACAAAATGTTTTAGCTGTCATGAATAGACAAGTTTATGGCTAAAGAATTGACAGGGCTCTTTAACCCTTTTGCTGCTAAACCCTGCCTCCAATTTTCCACCTCAGGGGGCCAAATGATTTTTGCTATATTCATTTTTTTTTTCACTTACAGCTTTGAACGTTAGTAAAAGACCCTCTAAACCCTTGTTTCTCCACTGGTGGGTCGTAACCCAAAAGTGGGTTGCGACCCTGTGTTCAGTGGTCCCCGTGTGCTTTCCACTTTTCTAGGTGAGAGGCTCCTTAGCCTCCCCCTAGTGCAGCACTATCAGTTCTTGCACCAAGCAGCCATTCAAAATATGCTGCCCGGCGCCGAGTGTCAGCTTGAGGTAGGGTGGGCATTGCTTACAGCTCCCTCGCATGTCCTGTAGAAGTGCCTGGAACGGTGTGATGTAATATACTGGCTCTCGGCACCTCTGCTGGGTGTGCAAGGGAGCTGTACAAGCAATGCACATATGGATGGAGCTCCGTCACAGCACAGCAGCCGCCCACGCTGGACCCCAGGCTAAGGATCCACTCCAGTTCTCATAAGATAGGGAGACTGGGTGAATCTTAAAAAAAGAACAACATTTTTTTTTTTGGGGAGTGTGTGTGAGATTGTGTCTGTGGTTGTGTGTTTTTGAGGGCCCATTCACACTTGTACAGTGCGTTAATCGCACAGTACCGTGCAATTAACGCACTGTACGTCGCAATCGCACCTACCACGCATTTTGGTGTGAGAAGTGTATTGCATTGCCATTTATTTGAAATGCACCTCCCACCTACAGTTCTATTGCCCGCATCTGAGCGCGCAGTACTGCAATGCCGTGCAATCCATTGCAGTGCAACTTGGGTCACGACTTAACTACCAAGGACAAATGTGGGTCGTGAGGTTACACAGGTTGAGAACCACTGCTCTAAACCATATGTTTTCTAAAGCAAAGAGACTGAGGATAGTTGTGTAAATGTTTATAAAAACCATCATTTTCATAAACTATGCTCAAATCATTATAAGCGCACACAAATATAACATAACTTCCAAGATTCGTACTAAACCTAAAATATAAACTATCAATGTTAATTAATAACTAATTTTTAAATTGTGCCTTTCTGCATAATGGTGAATTTCAGAGTGCAAAACTGAAAATAAGTGAATTAAGCTGAAAACACCTACATTTTGTGGTGTGAGAACTCACTTCAAACAGTAGAGCATTAACCACTTGTCGTCCGCCTGTTGTAAATAAATGGACAGACGGCAAGCTCCTTTCAGCAGGGCGCCGTAAATGTACCCCGGGCACCCCCACGAGCAGAACACGCTGAAAGGTGTAAACAGCCGGTAACGGCTCTTACACATACAAGCTTTCGGCGTCTCTATAGTTGTCTGATTGCTTGTATGTGTTGCCCTCAACCCCATCCTTCAGCACCCGTACCTTCCATCCCAGGCTCTGCTGTCCCCTCTGCGGGCCTGTGAGTGGCCCAGCGGCTGTCAGTAGGAAGATGGGAGGGAGATCAGCATTATCCTCCTTGCTGATCTACTCTCCGATGTCTGAATGCGGAAATGATGTGTATTACATCACTTCCGCATTCAGCTGTCAGCAGCCAGAAAAGAAACTGGTGAAGCAGATCTCTGCTTCATCAGTTTTTTGGGGGTCCCCGGTGACATTAGTGGTCTTAGTGACTCCTAATGTCTCCATAAAGAGGACCTGCCAGTGTGCCTGTGCTATCATGTGCACTGTAGTTTGCTTGCACCCCGTTCAACAGGAGACAGAATTATACTCCTTTCCAGTGATCCACTGCCACCCTATGCTCCGTTGCAGCTGCCACCAAAAAACCTGGCTTTGGTTCTGCCCGGAATAAGCAAAATCACAGTGTCTCTACCAGTGTTTTACCACATGTTACAATAATTCAAAGTGATGCACATACTGTGGTGTATTGCAGTGCATTTGGAAGCACTGATATATTAGTGAGCAATGTACTCACACTGCAGTGCACAACAATGCACATGTTGTACATGTGGGCAATGTACATTTTTGCCTGCATTGGGGTGCATTGGCTGCATACACAAAAAATGGTATTCTAATGTGTGTTGTGACAAACCACAACCAGAGACGTATCTACTAGGGATGCACCGATTCCGTTTTTCCGGTATCGAGTGCGAGTACCGATACCAGCCAATCAGTGTCGAGCCAGGTCGTGGGGGTCGTGTCGCCATATTATCAGATTTGTTTGCCCGGCTTGACACTGATTGGCAGTGAAGCTGGCTTCCCGGCCAATCAGCATCGTGCAGCATCTAACAGCATGCTTCCCGGCTCCATGTTCTCTCGCGGCATTGCCGGTCAGAGGAAATATCCCTCTGACCGAAATTTGCAGTATCGAGAGAGGTATCAGAGCATTTGGGCGAGTACCAGTATGTGCATTTTAGAGGCCCCGGCGTCCTGTCTCCCCACGGTGCTCGTGTGGCTGAATGTGGCCGACGTTGTACATGGGGAGAGGTGTCCCGCCCCTTTCCATCGGCGACATCTGACACATTCAACCGGCAGCCGCCCGAGCACCGTGGGACTTTAGCCGTAGCCAGCTCCTTTTGCGCCCAAGGCAAAAAAACCTGTGTCTCCCCCAACATTGGCCGAGCTTCTCTCTCTCTCACCGCTCGGCCTTACTTCTGTGACAGCGGCTCCCTCCTGCGCTCCCCCCCACACTGCAGCGCTTCCTTCACTTCTGATCCCCGCTGCATACAGATGGGGGAGAGCAGCGGGGATCCAGAGGAGAAGCACCATGGCAGGAGGACAGAGCATCACAACCTACCAATGATCACTACGCGATCGACTGGTAGATCGCGATCTATCTAATGGGCACCCCTGCAGTAGGGGGAGAGGGACGGTGATTACAGGGGGATACTGGCTTCAACCTTGCAAACTCACTGATCAATGAAAAAATCAGTGCACTTGCAGGAGCCATTCAGAGCAGCTGGCGAATGGAGGGAAACACAGATGAGATTGCACAGCACTAAAGTGTTGTGAATGTGAACGGCATTTCAGCTGCCTGATCACAGTCACATAGCTATGTACAGGAGCGACCAAGTTTACATTCTGTTTGATTGGGATTGCCTGCTTGAAAGCTTCCATTTACAAGTATTAGAGTTTCATCAAGAAGAAGCAGATAAAATTCTCTCAGTTAGGACATTTAAAGTACAGGTGTCAGCGCATTCTTCTTTTATATATCAGCAGTTAGCCAACCATCAGCTAATTAAAAGGTACTTTACATCCCTAGCCAGGAAGAGACCTCTGATGGCTAAACCTTTTCCACAGTGAGAATTAATAGTAGTGCTGAAAGCCAAAAAAACTCCATTCAATCCCATAGAACAATGTTCACCCAGATTAATCACCTTAAAAATGGTTCTGTTAGTGGCACTTACTACCACTATTATTATCATTATTACATAGTATTTATATAGTGCCAACAGTTTGCGCAGCGCTTTACAATGTAAGGAAGACATTACAATTACAATACAATTCAAGACAGGATGGTAAGGAGGGCCCTGCCCCTGAGGACTTACAATCTGAAAGAGGAGGGGGAAATGATACATGAGGAGGTAGCTGTGTGTGGATGAATTGTTTGAGAATATGATGGTTCAGTGGTTAGGTTGAGGTTGGGATAGGCTTCCCTGAAGAGAAGAGTCTTCAGGGAACGCCTAAAGACAGTCAGGGTGGGAGATAGACGGACAGGTTGGGGTAAAGAGTTCCAGAGGATGGGAGAGACTCTAGAGAAGTCCTGGAGGCGAGTATGGGAGGAGTTGACTAGGGAGCTGGAAAGCAGGAGGTCTAGGGAAGAGCGGAGTGGACGGTTAGGGTGATATTTTGAGACAAGGTCTGAGATATATCCGGGTGCAGAGTTGTGGATGGCTTTATAAGTGACTGTTAATATTTTGAATTTTATCCTCTGGGCGAGTGGAAGCCAGTGCAGGGATTGGCAGAGGGGGGTTGCAGACACTGAGCGGTTGGTTAAGTGGATGAGTCTAGCAGCAGCATTCATGATAGACTGAAGGGGGGATATCCTGTGTAGTGGAAGGCCAATGAGGAGGGAGTTACAATAGTCAAGACGAGAGATATCAAGGGAGTGGGTGAGTAATTTTGCGGTTTCTTTGGTGAGGAAGGGGCGTATTTTGGAGATGCACTAGAAGAGCAAGTGAGGTACAGGCTTCTCTATTGCAGAACAGTTTTTTTTTACAATATTTGCAGGATTATTCTTAGAGTGGATCTGGGATTGCTATCTAAAGATTTTGCGATTTTTACATACCACAATAATTCATAATTAAGCATTTCTGTGACAAGCCATCTAATGAAAAATAAACTTTCCACTGTCTAGACATGAAGAGAGCTATTCTGACCCACTTGACATGTACCAAAGACTGGAGAAGATCTAACAAGCATTTTTTTTTTTTTTTGCGAACCTAAAAAGGGAAAAGGCCTACAAAAGCTCTAGAGCAGGAGATTTGACCTACTCCCTTGTATGATCACCTGTATAAACCTGATGGAGAGTTTACCCTTCTCGACTCTATCCAAAACTTAAAGCTGACATTTAATCTGCTTATAACTTTTTTTCCTCTTTATCAACATGCTTATTAAAATACAACCTTTCTTTTTTCATTGCATACCTTAAGAGAAGTGAACAATCTAGGCTAACATAGCTAATGTCTAGGCCAACAATCTAGGCCAACATAGCTGATTTGGAAAAATTCTCCAGCTCAGCTCACTTTCCAGTTCAGCTATGTTGTCCTAGATTGTTCACTTCTCTGGCCTTCTCCAAACTCTTCACCCTTTTGTGAATAACCCTGTAGGTCTTTGTACTTCTCTAAGCAATGCAGGCAGATCATGGCTGGTGGGAGGGGCCAGCATGGTGCTGTTAAAACCTTCTTGAAAACATCACAACTCCCTACCTCAGTACTCTCCACAAGAGTCCTCAGCTCTAATGCAAGCAGTGGGCTGCCTCTTTAGAGGAGGTATGCCAATATCAAAATACCCGGAAGGGTGGATGTCAATCTGGAGATGTGTCCATTTCTAGGCAGACTGCTCTTAGTAATGCTCACAAGTGATGCTGAGCCTCCATGATTGAAAGAACTGAAATCAAATGAGTAAAAGGGATGGGCCTGGCAGGCTGGGGAAGAAAGGATTAGATGACGCTGAACATCTCCCAGCAAGGGAATAAAGTGGGCTCTATGCGACTTGGCCGCAATATCTAATGCACACTGTAAGAAGCTCACAGTGTGCAGTTAAATCATACCCAACTATTTCAGTACAGAAAGGGGAGCCTGTACAACTTAGGTAAGGTTCACACCTCAGCGACAACCGTGCACACCTAGTGCACACATCGGTTTCTGCGCGGCCCCATTGATTTCAATGGGGTGACATCTGTGCAGCAAATGCTAAATAAAAGGTACAAATACCTTTTTTTGCACCACACACAGCTTTTTTTTTTGCCACAATCATGTTCAATTGCACGGGCAGAATTGTGACGGGAACCAGTGCAATCCTCCCGGCACGACTGGTGTGCCATTAGAAAATGGCACCCACAGAGCGATCGGCTGCGGTGGGCAACTCCGTGACCGCGTGGCAATCCGTGCAAATTTGTGCATGATTGCCGCACAGTCAGGAGTCGCCCAGGTGTGAACCTGGCCTTAGACTGAAGATAAGTCTGGAGTTTAGCTTTAAAACATATTTGGACGGAGTTGCATTTTCAGTGAATGGCAGAAAGTAAAAAGTTTACACCTCGGATCTGAGGAAGCCATTCACTTCCTACCAAAACAATAGATTTTTAAAAACAAAAATGAGACAAGAAAAAAAAAAGTGAATGGACAAGAATGGACATTAGATAACCAAGATAAGATAACATAAGATAACCAAGTCCTGAATTATATTGTAAAAAAAACAACTTTATTGATGACAGCACTAAAACATTCCTGGGCATAAACTTTGCAGTCTAATTTTTTCATATATAATCCATCTTTTATGATAGGCCTGCCTGGGTAGAAATCCAGAAGCATTTCAGCGTAAGATTGTTAAATATAACACTGAAGATGTTAGACCCAGACATGCAAAGGGATGCAAATGCAAGCGATCTGGCTGCCTTAAGAATTACTGTGAATGTTATGAGGTTTGTAAAGGCCTTTTTGAATTGTTCATATCCAATAGCTTATTGAACTGTTTTCAAATAACTGCAATACAAAATACAGAGAGACTTTAAACAGTTTACATTTTGGGGCAAAACCATCTTATGGGTTTCTCCTTTAAATACAAATGTGGTGGCTTTTTTGTTTGGACCCTCACCTTGTATTTAATGCAAAGAACCTATGCTGTTGAGGACAAATTCAATTGCTAGAGGACATGAGCATCAATAAACTCATATCTAACATTACTGATAAAGATTCTTCCCTTCTCCCGCATTGCTTTCTACTTAATCATCAAATTTTACTGCAAGGCAATTTGCCACCTCTGACAGTCATACAGTGGTCTTTACTGCTTTTCCATATGTGTGAACATAACCATTCATGACATTCTTTCTGCTATGGAGGAAAGTATGAGTTTATAGGACATCTTATTAAATTACATGTGTCTGCTTTGTAGCCTTTTTCAGTCAAGCGGTGAAGACAGCCTGGAGGGTGCATCAACCAAATTTCAATGTTTAGGAGACTGTTGGAGGTCTGCTCTCGTTAGATACCCAAACTTGTGATTTCCTATCACATGATTGGGCATTTAAAGTAAACACAGCTGCACCTTTTCCTGCTGTGCATGTGCCCAACCATTTTCCTTCTGACCACGTGCTGCTGCTTGCAACTCTACATAACAGCAAGGGAGTCCAGATCTCTGCAAACCGTTGCACTGGGTCATCAAACACCCTCAATTTCCATAGTAGTAAGTACTGAGATTTCCTTTCAAGCAATGGTAGATCATAGACTGAGGAAGTATGGGTGACAGGCTCTGGAGTCTTACAGCCTGATAACAGTTCTGGGGGGGATTATGTCACCTCTGTGTACATTGTTTTTGCTAGCCCTAAGTTCTGCCCCTCTTCCCCTTTACTCCCCACCTTAGGGTATTTTTCAGCAGCCTCCAGTGCATCCTCTTCTACTTTACTATCCAGAAAAGATGTTAATGTAGTATTGGTGCAATTGTCGCGCGATTTGCATTGAGCAAGCTAGAATCGCGGCAAAATCAGCTCCAAAAAGGGTCCTGCTGTAGCGACGCACGACCCGCGACAGCAGGACCCTTTGCCCCATTGCCATGCATTGGAGAGCGATATCGCGCGGTAAATAGCCGCGATATCGCGGGAATTACCGCGCGATAAATCGCTCAGTGTGAACGGGGCCTAAAAGAACCAGTGGCAATAGATACAAAATAAACCACGACAGTGTCTAAGTAAATAAATCAGATTGATGGATATATATGCTTTAGAATACAAGTGTAAGTGCATGTATTAAATTACTAAGACTGATAATACAATTTTAATACAATTTAAAAAGTTTATTACTTGGTGCAGTAAAGAAAACTTGTTTACATGTGTTAGAATGAGGTAATCCCACTTAAAAAGTATCAAAAGCATCAAAAGCTGGTGGTGTCCCCTTAAAAAAATGCACCAGGAAGAGTTACCTGCAGCGAATGTTTGGTAAATGTCATATTCACTGCTTTATAAATATGCCCCTAGTGTTATGCAGCCATGTTTGGTGGTAAATTTAATATGGCGTGATCAATTAAAAGTGGACAAACACAACTATAAAAAAGAAATCAGAAATATGTTTATAAACTTTTCTAACCGTGTAGCCATTGATTACTACATGTTGCACATTTTTGTTGATGTTTGCTGCCTCCTATTAAAGAAGCTTGAATTTGTATGTTCCTCAGGGCCGGTTCACACCACAAACAGTGCGTTCCGGAATAGTCAGGCTCTGGAACGCACTGTACGGCACTCCGGCCGGTTCCCTGTGTTCAGGGGTGGGAGGCAGCGCGGCGGTACATTGAAGTCAATGACACCGCAGCAGCCCCCCGCTTGCAGTGTGATTGCCCGCACCTAAGCGCGTGGCAGATCAGTGCCTGTGTTCCGGTCCAGTGCGATCTGCAAAAATGCTGCAAGCACTATTTTTACCAAACTTTGTTGCAGTTTCCTATCTGTTTCTGTTCTGAAGAAAAAGCTGTTTGTTGCAGCATGTCCCTTTCAAACTGATTACTGACTTAGAGGGTCTGGGTTCGGTATAACCAGCTGGCGGGCTCCCTGTGTTCTAATAAGGAACAGTGCAGTGTCTGCATCCATTTAATATTAATTAACCCTTACAGAGTATCTCACCAAAAGTGAAATTCCTACTGCAATTGATGCCAAAAATGATACTTGTAGTGTAGACTTCTGGAAAATCAGTCAACCAGTCACAGAAGCAGCAACTGTGCACGGAACGCCTCCAGCTCGCCATATTGCATTTTTTCTTTTTTTTTTACAGATTTGAAACATTACAGCAATTACAGTTTTAAATGGAAATGTAATTTTTAATAACATTAATTTTAATTTAAGTTACATCATTCAAGTTACATATTTAGTAACACTTTCCTTTGCATTCCCATTCAACTTCCTGTCTACATGCATAAATTCCAGTAATGGCTGCTTGGTATTTCTCAGGGTGAATTTATTGAGGATGACAACAGTAGACCATCCCTCCGTAATGTGGGTTTAAGCCACTTGTAGTCCCCATGATAAAATGATCAGTAGAATGAAAAGCCAACAAGTGACGGGGGTCCAGAGTTTCCCCTTCATCAGGGCTAACAGATAAAATATTTTTTTTAAATATCGCTATAGAAGCGTTACTTATTTATGTATGTAATACTTCTATAACAACATGTATATATGAACACACACATATATTAAAACCAACAAAATCTATATGAAAATCATATATGTTTAACAGAGAGAGTTTGAGGATGGCAGTGCTGGAGGAAGGGTGAAGTGAAAGGGAGAAACATTGGGGAGCTAGACTGAATAAAGAGGTAGAAGTATGACAAAGAAGGTTGAGTTGTGTGCTGATATTTGACATTGAGTACAAGACTCAAGAATAGTTTTTTTCGACTGCACGTCCAAAATATGGTGTAAAATAATTTCTTAGGTCTTTTCATACACCAAGTGACCCTCCCCCCCCCCCCCGGGGGAGGGGAAGGGGCGACGCAACACCTA
>NW_017308834.1:90822-98914 GCF_000935625.1 Nanorana parkeri | reverse complement strand
TTCATCACCCAAGGTCCCCCCCCCCCCCCCCCAGTGGATGTGCATGGGCCAAGTCAACACTGTCCTCCCATAAGGACTAGGCACCCTGAATTGTTTACCAACTTCACCCCAAAAATGATCAATCTGGTACAACAATTAATTGTGGACTGCACAATGTACACACGGTTAACCACAGAATAACTCTCAGCATAGTGTGTTCTACTTTTGCCCTTTGCATCCTCTGCCTGTTGTATGGGTCAGCTTTAAAAATAGAGCTTGCAGAGAGGTAGTCCAGATATCTAAGTATATTTAAGGGCTTTGTGTCTGAGTTTATTCGTCACTGTTGCATGACTAGGGGAGAGTGGGCCACAGTGGAGGAGTTTAATACTGAGAATGACAGTGGAGAGGGAAAGGCCAGGAACACTGAGGCAGAGAGCAAAAATGGAGATGATGCTGAATGTGTCCAACAATCCTCCACTAATTCTGTCAGAAAAAAGGAAGTGCCACTCTTTTATTATATTATGCAGGATTTGTCTTAAACAGGTTTAATTGATCATAAGTTGCTTTGGTGTAAGTAAACATGTTTTTTTTTTTATTGCAGGCTAAAATATTGTGTTCTAATTGTAAATGCATTGGCTGTAAAAATTATGAAGAAAGTCCACACTGTACGACTATTAGGAACATACAGAAACATCTAGATACAGAACGGTATGAGTCTAAAGAATAGTAATCAGAAGGGGTTATTTTCAATACTTAATTCAATGTCAGCAACAATAAATAAGCATTACTTTTATTGGGACAGTACAATGTAGGTAAACCATGATACCAAGATAAATATCTTAAAGGTAGAGGAAGAACTGTGATATTTTTAGGCTCATATCGCAAAACGATATGAAAACGTGTGTCACGCAAAAAAGTCCAAGCGCGATATTCTGGGCAGATTAGCCGCAAACGTGTGTAATCCGTGCGTATGTTAAACTTTGTGCGTTTCCGTGCCATGTGGTTTTCCACAGGGAAAACGCAAAAGCTATGTGTGAATGGAGCCTTAATGCTTAACTTTCTGCCATATTAGAAAGTGCAGTTATAGGACAGCAGAACAATCAACTTAGTACATTTTCATTACCTAAATGTTTTCAATTATGTGTACAAATCTGTGAAAGGTAATTCAATTATTATTATTTAATAATGTCCTTTTGAAAGCCATACAATGTTACGCACCAAACAAACCTCAAGCAAGTTGTCCTCCTTGAAAATTCTAATTTCCTGGATGAAAAATTGTCGGCTGAACAGTGACTGCAGCGGCAGTCATTGTTTGGGTGTTCAGGCAGCTGTACTCTTGCTCCTGCTTGAATACAAGAACCGGCAGGAGAGATTCCCCTGTCTGCAGTGTTTGGAGGAATCGAGCAGCTTTCTCTCGTTCAGCAAGCAGGCTGAATGAGCATAAGCTAAATGTGTATGGCCAGCCTTAACTTTTAATTGTGTCTTCTTAATGGCAGCCAGCCAAGCCTAAACATATTGTAGATATACCAAGAGTCTATACAGAAATAAGAGAACAAATTAGTTGATATATATTATTTACAAGCATGTAGAGGTTTTTCTGCCTTGCCATAAATACCAGTTTTCCTTGAAGAAATTGATTTTAGCTTTAATTTACAGTACAATAAATATTGAGGACCATTATTTATTGACCATTTATTGTAGGGTATAGTGCAAGGGTAGCTAGTCTATAAAGAGATAATAATGTTCCATCAACACATAGCACTGACATATTTACCTTTTGTATCTCTTCTCTAGTGTTTTCTCGATTTTTACTTCCCTGGACGTAGTGAGAGCAGCATGTGCATGTCTACTAGCACAAGCAGAGAAAGCAGAAGAAGAAAAACAGTCAGCTTGCATAGCAGAGCAAATGATAATTGAAGAATTTGGCAACTGTTTAGCACAGATGTAGCAAGCAAATATTCAAAGAGATACCAGTGAATGAATGAATGCCTCACATTCTGCCAGAAATAGGCATTTCAATTCAGTGAAAACATTTTTCACATAAAATGCAATTTAAAAAAAAAATACAAAATTCCCCTTCAATTAAAATAAAGAATTCGATTAAAGAAGAAGCGCAAAAAATTATACTTTTCCCATTGTTTAGAGCTGGCATGGGACACTGCAACTATCCCACATCTGCTCTACCACTGAGAGCTGAGCGATCACATGACCTCTGATCTGTCAGCTTTCGGTCTTTTCTCACGGCGCAGAGTAATGACTGTCATTCACTCTTCCCTGCAGAGATTCCCCCCTCCCCTCTCTGCGCCTCCAATGCTCACTGGTGCTGCACACAGGGGAGGGGGCATGCATGGCTGAGATCCGGAGCCAGCTGTTAGTTATCCAGATCCTTCTTGACTGCAGTGCAGCTCTGAGCTGTCTACTGATAACGGGCATTAGGCCATTATCTGCTGACTTTAGGTCACTGGAGTACATTAGTAAATAACAGTCTACTGTGACCCAAAAGAGAAGTATAGTCAAAGAAAAGGTTTGGCTGTACTTCTCTTTTAAGGACTACTAAAGTCCTGAGTTAGCTCTTATAGTAGGTAATAGTATTAAAAGTTATCCAATGTTTTCCAAAAAAAAGATTTTTTTTGATTTTATCTTTTTTAGTGCATTGTTAAATATGTAAAACTTTTTTATTTGCTCAAACAGTCCATTGTTCAAGGCAAGGTTTCAGAAGATCTACTCCCTTCTCCTGGTCAATGTAGTAAAACCTCTTTGACCCAAGGGAGCCCCCTCTCTAGATGTAAAGAGACAAGCATCAGTCAACTTCTCTTGTGCCTCTCATAGTTGGAGATCTGTGGTCTAAAATACACACAATAAAAACAAGGCACAAACTAAATGTTCACTGTGAGGGTACAGCACCCCAAATCAATAAATAGAAACTGCCCTGCTTGAACAATTGCTGGGCTACATTTATATGTAAATAACGGCATAAAGACTTGTAAAAAGCTATCTCCCACAGTTGATCTCCTGAGGCATCAGGGGCGGAAATACCGCCGGTGCGGCTGCACCAGGGCCTGAGGCTGTGGGGGGGCCCAGCGGGGTCCAGTCCTGGGCGCCCCCACAGCCTTAGTGGGGTCCGGTCCTACAATATGGGGCAGTGCAGGGTCTCGGTGTTAGAATGATGAGATCATTGTAACTAGAGAGATGATGCCATAGCAGAAAACAATGTACATTTTCGGCGGTGGAATACGTGAAGAATTCCAACGCTTTGTCATCTGTTCCAGGGCAGATCGGCATTGCAAATCGTATGTGCAGGAGAACCGATCTGCCCTGGAACAGCTGTTCAGCCCTGAAATTTCACTGTGATATTGCAGTAGGAGAGAAGTGACATTTCAGGACCGATCAGGATCGGTTCTCCTGCACATACCATCTGCTATGCCGATCTGCACTGCAACAGCTGACAAAGCGTTGGCATGCTTGACCTATTGGCGGTCACACATTCTACCGCCGAAAAACTAGGCGGGATTATGTTAATACGTGTGACCACGTGACCGGTCACACATTCTAACGTAGTCAAAACCTTTGATAGAACACCACCATCAGGGGGGTATGGCCGATACCCACCTGAGGGGTCTGGGCAGCCTGGGGGGCCTCTTACATGGGTATCAGCTGTACCAGGGGCGACATTGCAAAGGTGACGGGGAGGGGGTGGAGGAGGCCAGGCCCCAGCAGCAGCAGGTAAGATGAGTTGGGAGGAGGTACAGGGAATGGGACCCCAGGCGACCAGCCCACCTGGGACCCTGCAGAGCCCACCATAGAGAGGTGGGCTATGCAGGATCTATGGTGTGCTCTACAGGGTCTACTGCAACATTAGAGACCGCTGGGGGGTCCAGGGCCAGTGTGATCCGCTCCTGCGTCCCCCCCCCGTCTTGGGAGGGGGGCCCAACATAAAATCTTGCACCAGGGCCCTTTGGTTATTAGGTCCGCCACTGTGAGGCATCTACCCCAACATGTATGCTCAGCTTGTCAGGCCCATTTCCAATTCTTTAATAGTTTTTTTTTTCTGTTTCACAACATTGTTTATGTATCTTATGTATAGCATGCAAAAGGAAAGAAAAAAATCCATTTCAAATTAAACCTATACTGAGAAAATACAGAGGGTGTCAATTCTGAGCTCTCCTCAGCATACTAGTTGTCTGGTTGTCATGCCGATTCAATGGCTTTAATTCTTTCTGGCTCACTAGTGTAGAACAGGTTTGCAGTTCAGGAGTTCTGACTTCACTTGGACATTTTAATCTCCATGCTTTTTCCAGGTTCTAGAAAATATTGAAGACAGAGATAGCTTAGCGGTTTATATTTTCTTCTTCTTAGGATTATATATATTTTCTTTTCAGGTCAAATATATATAATGTAATACCACATTATGTCCACTAGATGGAGATACTGAGCACAGGAAATAAATACTTATTTCCTATGCTCCTCAGATTCACCTAGTGGCCAAAAATGCAGTATTTAATTCCATACATTAGATCTGAAAAGAAAATATATCTAACAATTGTTTGTTTTTTGCATCTATTCACACAGAACGAACTTTCAGAAAGATTTGCAGAGCAATTGGGTCTGCAAATTTGCTATAAATAGACCCCTTAGTATATACTGGAGGAGGTCAGGAATGGTAACCCTCATATCATCTTATTACAGGTTTCCTTTAATATGTGAAAATCTTAAGTGTGATGAGTTACATAGTTCAGTTACTTTTTCATATTATTTCTCAACTATAGTCCTTAAGTCCTGCATACAGGTCATGTTTTCAGGATTACCCTCTGATAAATAAGCTGTGGTTATTACTAAAGGTGCCCACACACTTTAGGATTATCGGCCGATTTTTGTATGTGATCACGTTTTTGTCCGATATTCGTAAGGTTGATGGGCAGTGTACAACCGCAAATACTGTACAATCGATCGACTTTTGACTATCCAGCAGGTAAGAGAACTTCGGTCGATCGGATGATTTTCATGAGTGGCGTTTCCGTACGTCAAAATTCGTACAATTAACACTGCTCATGCACAAACGGAAATATGTGCGGTCGATTACCGCAATTCGTCCAGGTGTTTTTTTTAAATAGAGCTGATTGAACCTTGTGATAATCTGGGCAGGATGGGTACGACGGTCCAATCATCGGACGAAAAGTTTTGTCCGATGATCGCAAGGTATATGGGGAACTTAAGCAAGTGATACTGATGAAATCACTTGTGCACGATAATGGAGAGCCTGAAAACACATCCTGTTGGGGTTACTTGAGGTTTGAAGTTGGAAAACATTAGTTCAACCCAAATATATATATTGCAGCTGTAGTGCATTTCCATGTTGAGTTGTTGTTCATTTCACTCCGTTTTGAAATAAAGATAATTCTAAATCTGCTTGTCCTAAAAAAAAATTGTATTCAGTTAATTACTAAATGTCCTTCATACAGCCATTCTTTTCAGTTGTATGTTTTATAATACAGTGCAGAGCACTGCTAAATAATTTCTGCAAGATGAAGAAGGCTCCAAATGGCACCAGAGACAGGAATGGTCCTGCCAATTAGAATTTGCTGGGAATTCTAAAATCCTTCACATAACATTCTTAGTAACTATCCACATGCCATAACATAATGGGATATTATCTACATAGTACACCATCAAATTAAACAAGGACGTTGGTATTGTTTAGTGCTGAGAACTGCATAAATATTCATTAATCCTGATCATCAAAGTATAAAGAGCTTTTAGAGTGACCTATTTACATACCATAACAGGCTAAGATTAGGCAAGTGCCCAGTCTTTCTTTTTTTTTTTTGTCTTTCCTGTGCCATAGACAGCAGACTGAGGGCACTGCTGCATGGGGCAGCTTTTCTTTTTACGTTGGTATTCTTTAATCCCACTCTAGTATTGCAGCTGCTGTACAGAATTTATAAAATCTGCAGGATCTAAGGGGGGAGAACTGCAGAGCTGAACTGTCAGGGTATCAAAAGTATCTTTATTAAGTTCATCAAAGTTTTGGCATGTCCCCACCATCCCATTCTTTAATAGAGTGCCATAATGGCTCACTAAGATACCCTGTTGGACAGAGGACTAAGGAAACAATGGGGAGTACCCAAACTCCCAGGGCAGAGCAAAGCTGCTGTCTTGCCGTCAGTATTGAGGAGAGGCCTCTGGTCTGCTGTGTCTGGCATGCCCGCCATGCCCGCCCTTTCTGCTCCCTTAGGATCCACATTGTATTCTCCTTTTGAAATTGAACCTTGACAGAGCTAAAATAAAATACCACAGTTGCTGGTTTTATTCACTTGTATACGCAGTCGGTGGAACAGCTGTGCAGTGTTTTCACAAATAATTACTTCCTATTAGTTGACACTATGATAAGTAGAAGAATGAAGAAATACCATCATTTGCAGAAAAAGAAACCATGTTAATATGTATATATAAATGTGTATTTGTATACACTGTGGGGTGATCAGGGCAATGATCAGGTTGTAAATATGTACAAACATCCAGTTCTTACATCAGATTAGCACACCGCTGGCACTAAGATTTGTGACCCAGAAGCATGGGAAAGAGTGGCACTTAAAGTCTGAATCATTTCATAAAGTTTTATGTGATTTAATAAGTGATCATATCTGATATGTTTCTTCTGTTTTAATTAAGAACTATTCTGTTCATGTTTCACTTATTATAGTTTTTGGGACAATATTTATGTTTTTGGTTTGGGTGAGGGGTGGGTTTTTTTAAAATCAAAATCATATAGTGCAAGATAGTTCATTGCTGAGATTTAATTTCTTGTACAGATGTTTTGAAGAGATCATCAGTGCAATGAATAAATTCATTAGTGATCACTCGCACAGCCCTCTGTACCAAATTCTGGCGATAGTATAATTTTCTATGGTTTTATTATATAATGTGTGAAATAAGATTTCCATGTATTATTTATGAATGCATCTGAAAGCATATAGAGGTTAGAGAACAGAATTTAATGTGCATTACTGTGCAGACATCTGCTTTGACACCTACGTCTATTATCTTTGCTCTATGCTATCACCCTCACACTTCCTGATGCTGTGTTCCATATTAATGAGAGGTTTATGTGCTTTTTCTAAATTCCTTGCTACAAGTCTTAATTTCTAGACCTGATAGCTGCCTCTTCAAATGACTAAAGGAATACATAATGTAAGGTCTATGAGTAATGTATTCTCATCTCTAGAAATGAAGATTACCAAAAATAAGGCTTTGCAAAATCATGTAGACTCAGTAATTAAAGCTGTCATCATAAATCCTGTTTATATATTTTAAGTTGATATTATAATAACAATAATATAATAATATTATTATTAATACTACTACTACATCATACATCTACAGTCAAAAAGAGAACAAGAAAGTACACCCGTAGGACCAGAATTAGGTTAACACAACCTCAGATGAACAACAGCACATAACATATTACACCATGTCATTATTTATTTTACAAACATGAAGCCAAAATGGAGAAGTTATGTGTTACAAAACTAAGTACACCTTATGATTCAATAGCTTGTAAAACCACCTTTAGCAGCAATAACCTAAAGTAATCAGTGCTGCATGACTTTATTAGTCTCTCACATCATTGTGGAGTATTTATGGCCCACTCTTCTTTACAAAGTTGCTGTAGTTCATTGAGGTTAATGGACATTTGTTTATGCACAGCTCTCTTAAAGCCCATTTCTACTTTTGCAGAGTTATTTTTAACCCCTTCATGACTGAGGCCCTTTTTTAAATTTTTGCACCCATGTTATATTCCACATTTTAGGCCTGAAAATGACGTAAAACCCCCCAACATTATATATTTTCTGAATGCCAAGACCCTATAGAATAAAATGGTGGTAGTTGAAAATTTTTATGTTGCGCAATATTAGCGCAACTCCTTATTAAACCCCAAAATTTAGTGACAAATTTAATTAAATGCCCCAAAACACAACAAATTACCCATTTTTTTAATGAAATATAAAAGATGAGGTTACAACGAGTAAAACGATACCCAACATGCCCAGTTTACAGATTGCGTGCGACCGTGAAACGGCGAAAAACTGCAGTACCCCAAAAAGTCAATAAAAGA